>NC_142133.1:39452705-39603955 GCF_024610735.1 Ursus americanus
TGCAGCCAGCTCTTTTATTGTCTAGAATCTGGATGTTTCCTGTCTACACTGCTTATTTCCTGAGGAGAAGGGACTGTGCCTTCCTGGTGACACCTGAAGATCTTGACCCACTTGTGCTGGTGGAGTCTCCCTGTCCCCCCTCCACCCCAGCTCTGGCCTGTCTGAGTGCAACAGCTGAGTGGCCTGACTCTTGTCTTGCATACCTTTGGGTCAGCATTCTCTCACATTCTAATAAGCCTGGGATCTTTTTGGGGGGCACCTGATTGGCTGGTTTGCTAGGCCTCTTAATTTATAGCTATTTGGACCCCATTCACTTCATCACATGACCCTCTTATCCTGCCGTAGGACATTGCCATCATTGCATGCAGACATTAAAAAGTAAATTTAGTATGGGGACCACAATTTGGTGGAAAGCCCAGAGGCCCACAGACCTGTAGCCGTGTGCTGGGTGTCCTGGGAGCATGAAGAACAAAACTGAGGCGTGGACTCCTGGGATAGGGCCTGGTGGGGCCCTTGCGCTTGATGGGGACTTGGCTAAAAACCCCTGAAGTAGTTGTTAGCTCTTGTGAGGGGGTGGGCACCCCATAATTGGATGTAAGACTGTGTCATTGTTTGTGTGAATTCTAAAAGTAATATAAAAAGTGCTTAGCCGGAAGAAAAAGAATCAGACCATACATAAATGTGTGTGATAAAAAGTAAGACCCACTGGCCACCCCATCACTGGGAGATGACCAGTGTTTATGGAGGGACTCATGGGTTTTAAGTCTTGGCCTCTGTGAGGATCTTACCTTTCCTGAACTCATAGCGGTGTCTCGTCTCTTTGCAGAACACGGAGAGTTTCTGGCTCTGGACCTCGGAGGGACAAACTTCCGTGTACTTCGGGTAAGAGTAACGGACAATGGGCTCCAGAAGGTGGAGATGGAGAACCAGATCTATGCCATCCCTGAGGACCTCATGCGGGGCAGCGGCACCCAGGTATGACCCTCCTGTCAGAGTGGCCACTGGGGCTCTGGGCCCCACAGGCACAGATGCTGCTCTTTCTCTGGTCTGGAGGGAGGAGACCCTGACTGAGGCTCAGATTTTCTGTCCTCTCCCTGCCTGGTGATTTTATTTATTTATATGACAGAGAGACAGCCAGCGAGAGAGGGAATACAAGCAGGGGAGTGGGAGAGGAAGAAGCAGGCTTCTAGCGGAGGAGCCCAATGTGGGACTCTATCCCGGAATGCCGGGATCATGCCCTGAGCCGAAGGCAGACGCTTAACGACTGCGCTACTCAGGCGCCCCTGGTGATCCCTTTCTATGCCTGGAGTTTGAGTGAGGCACCTCCATCAGGAGAGGTGCACACGGACCAGAGAGCGGGGAGCATGTGTGTGAGACCCCAGGGTCTGGATGGGCCGCAGTGGGTGGTGTTTTGATTGGCCCTGTCTTTTGAGGTCTGCTTGCACGGGCTGGTCATTGATGAAAGCCTGCCGGATCCACCCCACTGGACACCTGTGGTTGTGAGCAATGCCATTGAATAGCAAGTCGGAACACATGATTGTGGTTTGACACTTCCGCCTACCACTGTGATCATTCGACAGCCTTCCTTGTCTCACACTTGTTACCATAGCATCGTAGGGAGAAGGAATTCGGCCCTTTATCTTTGTGGTTATTTGCTCTTTCTCTTCTTGCCTGTCTAAAACAGAAGAGGTTTTGTGCACAGGGGTGGAAGCCTATTGAGAAAACATCAAAATTCATTTTTGGGGTGTCTGTCCCACCTGGTATGGCAGCAGGCACCGTGTGCTTCCTAATTGCCCCAAATCATGCTTAGTCACCCCATATCTCTGTGGCTTCTAGAGCGTCCATATGGTAAAAGGAGTGGATAGAGAAGAAATGTGAAATCCAAGGAAGAATCTTCTCAGTAATAGGCAAGAAAAAAGGGGAGAGGATGGAATTGCACTGTGATAATCTCCAGACATGTATTGAACTTCTCCTGTGCGTGCGACAATGGTTCTTGATGGGAATCAAAGTCCCGGCCTTGCCCCTCCTGGGCTTACAGCACAGCTGGACCACCCGGACACACAGCCCACCCCTCCCAGAAAGTAATACTTGTGTTGAAGTGGATGAGGGACCATCAAGAGGAGCTGACACATGATGATTTGTGTGACAGGCTGAGCAAAGGATATTGTATGCATTTCTTCTTCTTATCCTCACACTGGCCCTGTGAGGCTGAGTGCTTCTGTTAATCTCACTTTATAGATGTCGAATTGGGTTTTGAAAGGCTGAGTGAATGACTTGGCCTTAGATCATAGGGGTGGGAAGGGCCAGAGTCACAGCACAAAGCCAGATTGATGTGTTTGCACAATTCTCGGAGTCTCCGTCCACTTGGTAGGCTGTGTGGTGTGGTCCCTGTGAGTGGTACTTCCTGGCATTAGGCAACACGGTGGTCCTGGATCCCAACTACCTGCCCTTGCTTCCAGAGTGGTAGGCACTCTGGGAAGGGGCTGGTGCTCTGGCACACGTGAAGTCCTGTGGGGCAGGCCTTTTGGGGGCTCTCCCTCTCAAGAGTTCCCCCAGGAGAGCCCTCCTACAGAGGGGACTCTTCCTGCAACCACACCAGAAGTATCTGGCCGGTTGGTGGGTGATTGCCACCGGTCCAGCATGTTCTCTGCTCTTGGGTATCCAGGGAAACAGGTCTCCCCTTTCAGCTGCTCTGCAAAAACTTTCCTTGGGATGTTCTTCCAGCTCCTTCTTCAGCTGCTTCTCAGTCCATGGGTAGGGGTCCCTGAGGACATTCCCGGATGATGGCACTGCTGTGGGGATGACTGTCTGCTTGCGTGCTGGCTAGTCCCACTGATTTTCTCTCCAGCATGTATTCAGTAAAAGAGCGAGTAGAGGACGCGAAATCCAGTAAGATGCCCAGTGTGGTCACCTCTTAGGCCTTAGGGTTTGGAAGGGGTGGAGCCTTCTTACTCCTGGTGTACTGTTCTTCCCACCATACTGGGCCCCCTCTCCAGAAGGGAATTTCAGACCCCGAGGAGAACGTGTGGGGGAGAGACTGCTGTTAGACTCTTTATTTGTCCCTGGGGACAGTGCTGAGGGTACACCTGCTTTCCTTGTTTTCATGCTGGGGTTGAACAAGGGAGGTGAAATCCCTGAGACTGTGGGATTTTAGCTCTCTGGGGTGGTCACCTAGCTCCAGTATCCATAAACAATGTTTTAGTCCAAATTAAAAAAAAAACAAAAAATGAGACCCACCTGGAAGAAACGATAAAGTTATTGTGATGTTTTAAAAGTTTTGAATAAATGCAAAAGTGCTATATAAAAATGAACGATAGAAAACGAGAAGAAAATACAGGTGTTTATTCCACCCTAAGGAAGGGAAAGAATACTCTGCTTAAAAGCAGAAAACAGTTGGTCAAAAGACTGGAAGAAATTTATAGTGGCCATTAAAAAAAATTTTTTTTAAAGATTTTATTTATTTGAGAGAGAGAGCATGAGCAGGGTGGAGGGGCAGAGGGAGAAGGAGAAGCAGACGCTGTGCTGAGCAGGGAGCCCAATGCAGGGCTTGATCCCAGGACTTGGAGATCATGACCTGAGCCGAAGGCAGATGCCCAACCTACTGAGCCACCCAGGCGCCTCTATAGTGGCTATTTTAGTGGTGGAATTACTGGTGCTTTTTTCCCTTTATTTTCCTTTTCTTTTGGATCATAGGTATCAATCTTTTAATTGGAGGAAAACAAATGGATTTTAAACATAAATTTTAGTTAAGACCAAGACCAAATCACCAAGCCCTAAACTGGCAAAGATTTCTGAAGATCTGTGAACTTGGACAGTGTGGGTCCCTGGATAAAATCTGTCTTTTAGCACACGAACTTCCACTTGAGAGCAGTGAATTACAGATTGTAATAGTGGCCACATTAGATGTTTAAGTGTATCTTGTGGGAAGGGGAGTGAGCATTCTCAGACCAATAAGGAAAGGGAAACCTTTTCCAACCTCATAAAATGGTGCCCTTTGAGCCTTTTTATGGCAGGAAGGTGTTAGCTCTTTCTCCCAGTATCTTATCCTTAGATCTTCAGCTAATAGAAAAAGAGATAGTCTTCCAGTTAAGGGAGCAGATGGTCACCTCTTCCCTGCTTTTAAAGAGATGTAGGCTCTTCTAACCGAGCACTGTCCAGTAGAACTCTTCGCGGTGTATCTGCCCGTTGCAGATACGTTAGCCACTAGCTAGCTACCGGTGGCAACGAGCACTTGAAATACAGCTAGTGTGATTGAGGAAGTGACGATTACATTTTTTAAGATTCTGAGTGATTAAGATAACTACAGCTAGTGGCTACTGTATGTAAGTTAGTATCTCTTCACTGTCTCTCCTTGTGGGAGTACAGTTGGAAAGGGAGCAGCGGATCGGGGCTGGAGGATGGCAACCATTTTGCTTTTCCCCCTTCTTAAGCACCCCCTCCCTTCATCCCTGATGATTGGCCTTCTCTCTTCGCACAGCTTCTGCCACTTCCTGTTTTTGGATAAACACTATTTTTACTAAAGATCATTTTGACTAGACTACCAGGAAGAGGGTGCTAGGAATTTGATTATACTGTAAATTTTGTCTCGGGTCAACTTCCCAACAGAAGAATAGAACTTACTGAGTATCTATCTAGAAACCTTATGTACGTGTTAAAATACTTGGCTTCCACCCAGGGTAGCTGGCACTTATGCATTGATGATCCTCTTTGTGAGAGAGCCTTGTTGTTCCTCGGTCTTTGTTCTTGAGAATGTTTTCGTTCAGAGATTTGAGAGTTTCAGCATCATCTGAGGTTAATTTTGCATGTGACCAGACAGGGATAAGATCAATGCAGGAAGTTGTTAGAGCTGGCCACCTTCTAGATGGGGGTGGCCTTGTCTTCCTGGATTGCTCCCAGGAAGCATACCTTAGATATCTGGGGAGCCAGTGGGCCTCTCAGTCTACTCTGCCCACCTCCAACCTCTCAGTTACTTTGTAAATGAAAATACTTTTTGTGGTTAGTGCAGTGGTTCTTAAAGTACTGCTTCAGGATCAGCTGGAGGGCCCCTCCCATACAGTTTCTGATTCAGCAGGTTTGGATTTGGGCCCTAGAATTTACATTTATAACATGATGGTGGTGGTGTTGCTGGTCCAGGACCCACAACCCCCGGGAACCCCTGGTTTAGTGGAATCTTCCTTTTCTTCTGTCTGGAGAAGAAAAGATATATTCTCATCCACTCCCCTTGGCTTTTAGATTTTGCCATCTGGTCAACCTGCCTCTTGGCATCTACTTGGTCTCTTTGGCCTCTGCTTACTTTTTGTACAGAATGCCCCTGGCCTCAGCCTGTAAGCATCTGGAGGGGAGCATTGCCTCTCTTTGAGAATGCTGAATGGGCAAGAAGGAAGCCATGGGACTGTGGGCCTTGGGACTGATTGAAAGCCTGGATAGTTGTAAATACAGCTTTTTCTTAGGAGCTGTGGGTCCTGCTTGGCATGGTCACATTGTAAGGCTGCCCATCCACAAAACCCTATTCTTCAGTGCTCTTCATAGACTCACTTGGTGTTTCATTTTGAAGCTAGAAAACAAAAATAACTTCTTTGAAGTGTTCCTGGGAAATTACTTTTCCAGAATGGAGGAAAAATATAAGAGTTACTTATTTTTGTTAAGTTCATTCAGAGAATGCCAACAGAGAATGTTCCACTCCCTCCCCAATCACAAGAGACAGGGATGCTAGAATACTTCTTGGCAGTGAGATGGGCTGCCCACAGTCAGCTGTGCACCCATGTCAAGGGGGGGGTTCTGACAGAGCCACCAAGGGATGTTCTGTTCCCAGGGTATGTGATGACTTTCTGATCAGCTTTTCCTATGATTTCTCCTGCCTCTCACAGGGTTATTTTGACAGTGGTTTGGATAAATAGTTTGAGTGGAAGACAGTATTTAATAAGTACTAACTACTGTTAAGCCCTTATATTTTATTGACACATTTAATCCTTTTGGTAACGCTGAGGTCAGGTATAGTTATCACCCCCATTTTACAGATGAGAAAATTAAGACTTCATAGGGGATACATATCTTGCACACGTTCAACTAGTTCCTTTCTTGAGCTCAAAGTCTAGGTATGCTCTTAATTTCCATGCTATTCTCCCTCCTCACTAATTTCCTGTGTTGTGTGCTCTTAGCTGTTTGACCACATTGCGGAATGCCTGGCTAACTTCATGGATAAGCTACAAATCAAAGACAAGAAGCTCCCCTTGGGTTTTACTTTCTCATTCCCCTGCGTCCAAACGAAACTAGATGAGGTAAGATGAGTTCTTTAGACACTTTTTTTGTTGCTTCATCTTTGGGCTGGGAGGTCTGGGATGAACTTTGAGCCAGCTGCTTCTGTGGTTTTAGAGGCGGCTCTGATGGTTGTATGGACGAGGTTGAGTATTGAGAGTTCTGTCCTTGTGAGTGAGTGTGTGTAGGTGTGGGGGGATGGCGAAGAAGTATGAGAAGTGGGGGGAGAGTCTCTATCCCCCGTCCCTCAAAGGACAATGTGCAATCCCCCATATGTTGTACATTATCCTCATCCCTTGTAGGGAGCCAGGAATGGGAATTTAGGAACTCCCTTGATACAGAGTATCCTGATGAAGTTCCTTGGAAGAAAGATGTCTGGGGAGTTAATGATGTGTCTCTTATTTTGGCATTTCTAAAGCCTGTTCTTTCCACTTCTTGGGGGCAGTAGCTCATGAAGGAACCATTCATTTAATCTTCTTCCTGGGGCTTTGATGGGGCCCCAGTTTCTCTTTCCTAGGCTAGTCAGGAAGCAGTATGAATATTTAAGCACGGTTATAGTTTAGCTTAGCTCTGTGACAGAGGTCTCCACTTACTAATGGTTGTTTGAATAGTGTGGTCTGAGTTTTGTGAGGAATCAGTGTTCATTTCCTTTGTCCTTTTTTCAGAGTTTCCTGGTCTCCTGGACCAAGGGGTTCAAGTCCAGTGGTGTGGAAGGCAAAGACGTGGTTACTCTGATCCGAAAGGCCATCCAGAGGAGAGGGGTGAGTAGGGGAGGTAGGGATGGGGAGGTAGGGGTGTGGGGTCTGTAGGTCCTTTACATTCCTTTGGGTCTACTCTGAAATCTTTCCCAGTCTGTCCTCAAATCAGCATGAGAACCTTTTTGTAGTTCTTAAGGAGAAATTTTCTTTTCCTTCCCTGCTAGGTTTACCCAATAATATTAAATTTTTTTCCAATTTTATTGAGATATAGTTGACATATGGCTAAGTTTAAGGCATACCTCATAATGACTTAGTATCCGTATACTGTGAAATGATTGCCACACTGATGATCTTACATATAAGTAGATGTCTCTGGGGTCTTCAGATAAGCATGAAGAATAAGTAATCTTGCCTTGGTAAAAGAAAAACCCTTCAGTCTTTAACCTGAAGAAGACCTGATTATCATTTTCAACTAAGAAGGTTGGGATGGTGTTGGCATCAGGATGGAATGGGGCAGAGAGAGAACAAGATTAAGTTCTGGTCATAGGAGTTATAGGGAAGGAGAGAAAGAAGAGAAGAAAGAGAAGGAGAAGGGGATAGCAGTGACAAGATGGGCTCTTGTGAATGCAGTGATTATAAATTAGACTGCAGGGCTGGTGGCCTCCATGGAGACAGGCAGGGTGGGGAGTGAGTCACTGCTGTCGGACTGGGTCTGGACCCAATTCCCAGCTCCAACCTTCTTCGGCTCCAAGTAGGGTTAGTAAGGGGGCAGCCCGATGCACCTGAGCTCTGTGTCTTGCTGCTCTTTCTCTCCATCTTCACAACCGTAACCTTTCTGTGATGGTGAAGATCAGAACCTCCCTTTTATCCCTGCAGGACTTTGATATTGATATTGTGGCCGTGGTGAATGACACAGTTGGGACCATGATGACCTGTGGTTATGATGACCAGAATTGCGAGATTGGTCTCATTGTAGGTGAGTGAACACACTGGGTGTGGGGGGCCGGTGCTGGCTAATGGATGGGGGTGTGGGCTGGAAAGGGAGGAGGGCTCCATGGCCTGGATAATTCTTTGTACTTCATATTAGATGATGGTGCAGTCCCTTTGGAGGGCTGAGCCAGAACTTGCGGGTTGGGGGTGGTTGTGGATTGGATCATGCTGGGACACTCCAGGAGCCTGCACTGAGGCATCCCGGCCTCTCTAGGCAGTCTCAGGATGCTGGAGCGAGAGGCAGACGGGGGCTGGGGAGAGGCTGGAGCAGGCGGGTGCTGAGCAGTCCCCTGTTTTGGCCAGGCACGGGCAGCAATGCCTGCTACATGGAAGAGATGCGCCACATTGACATGGTGGAGGGAGACGAGGGGCGGATGTGTATCAACATGGAGTGGGGGGCCTTCGGGGACGACGGCACGCTCGATGACTTCCGCACCGAGTTTGATCAGGAGATCGACATGGGCTCCCTGAACCCCGGGAAGCAACTGTGAGCAGCAACCCCTGTGTGCGGCGGGCTCATGGGGGTGGGCTCAGGAGCTGGGCCGGGGGCTGACCGGGGCTGGGGGGTGGTTCTCACTTCTGCTGTATAGTCTCACGTTCCCCGGAAGTTTGCCCAGGCCCCCCCGGGTGTGGGAGCGGTATGCTCCTCACATGCTCTTGACTGTAAATTGCCGAGAGGGCTCTAAACACGAATAAACAAGCGGACAGACCAGGTTATAGGTAACAATTTGGCTCTGTCCTTCAGAGCCATCATTTTAGAAGGTCATTTCCTGAGTGTTGGTTCTGCTCTTTCTTCCACCTTCAATGTGTATGCTGTTCGTAGAAACAGCTTGTGAGACACAGAAGAAAAGTCGTCTTGGGATGGCCAAGCTTAAGGGTCCCTGAAAGCTGTCTTCGTAGCTCGCACCCCTGCCACTGCTCAGAGGATGAGGCTGTGACACTTGCCTCCTCCATACTGGCTGAGGCTCTGACTCTGACCTCTAGCAGAGCTGCCTGTGAGCTGAGCTGGCCCCAGCTGGAGGCAGACCCACGGCCTCTGGAAGAGCTGGTTTAGGAGCCTCCTTGGCCGCTTCCCCGGACCTGTGGCCCAGCCGGGGTTCCTGGGTGGACTGGACCAGGAGGGCCTCCCGCATTTTGTGCCCTGAGTGTTAGACTCTCCAGCCTAGCTAGACTTGACTTTTAGGTACTTTTGACTGTTACAAAACATTATTTCGCTGTCATTATTACACCAACATTGGCCCAATGTCCATATTAAAGATCTTGAAACAGGGATTGCTGTAAGCTCCGAAGGCAGTTGCAACATGTTTTGAGCAATTCAGGCCCCCTCTGTCTTCTTGGTGCTGTGACTGTTGCAGGAAAGCTTCTGGCATAGATCTCTGCTCAGAGAGGAAAACGCAGCTCTGTAAGCCAGCTCAGCAGTGGGCTGTCTTTTTCTTTACAGGGAGCATCCTTGCTTCCTCAAGGCACGGTTTATCTAAGTCACGAGCTTCTCCCACACATTGAAGCACGAGTCCACTTGTAACTTTCATAGGAAACTGTAGCTGTGTCTGCCATGGCTTCTGAAAACTTAGGGGCTGAAAAGTCATTCGCTCAGGGTCTGCCTCCACGAATGAGGCACACCCAAGCCATTCAGAGGAGCTGTATGCCCTTAAAAGTATCTGAAGACAGAATGGCCAGCCCGGCCCTGGCAACACACCACTGGCTCAGCCTTAGACAAATCGAAGGCTGGGAGGACACAGACTATACAGTGTTAGCCGTGGTGGCCCTGAAGTCATTATTGGGCTCCAGGAGGAACTTTTTCCCCACTCTTGATGTATTTCTAAATAAATATTTTTTAACTGTTGACTGAAACAAAGGTTTAATTAAAAAAAAAAACAACGGGAATAAAAGCTTTTGTAAGTCACCCATGATTCGGAGCCCCACGGGACCCGTCTCCATCTGCCATCAAACTAGCTGTTTTGGAGAAGGTTTAGAGGCAGACACACGAGTCCCTTACTGTTAGAGCCAGGCTGCCCCCCACACAGCGTGCCTGTGCTGGTGCTTGAACCTTTTAAATGCACCCTCTGCTCAAGCAGTTTTGCCAGCTCTGCACTTAGCTCTAGTTTGGCCATACCTAGCCCTGGGTCTCCAGCGAGTCACTTCCTGAGGGCCTGGCTTCCTCTCTCATAGATTGTACCAGGTGACGTCATAATCCCTTCAGCACCCCCACTCTGGGTTTCTTCGCTGAAGCCCAGCCTAGGTAGTGTCCGCTGGCCCTAGGGGGGCCTCCTTTCTAGGCCCCAGGTCCTTTGATACCAAGAAAGGGCCTTCTTTGCCACAAAGAATGGGGGAGGTTTCGCCTATCACACCGGTTGAGCCAGAAACACTGGCTTCTAAAGAAAACAGCATCACCTAGTGTTGAAAAAATAAATTAGCTGATTGCTCTCTGGGGGGCAGCCCTCTCCCTTTCTAGAACATGCCTTTATCTTGTCACCTGCCTGCTCAGAAACTTCCAACGTGTCCTACTCCAAGATTCCCACGACCATCTGACATTTAGAGCGTCTTCTCCTCTGTCCCAACCTGCCCTTCTCATCCCATCTCCCCCCCCCCCGCCCCCAGGTTGTTTTCACCCTGTCTTCTAGGAATCCACAAATGACCTTGCAAGGGGAGGGCAGTGTGAGATGTTGCTGGGCCCCTGCTGCTAATTGGAGCATATTGGGCTCTTTCTCTTGTGTATAAATATTGAGGTTCCTCATACGGTTTCATTTTAAAAAAGGATTTCCTTGCTACAGAAAAAACAAATTTAGAAGTCACTACCCTATATGTAACTTACTTTCCCTAGAATTCAGGCTGTTCCACAATGTTCCGCATCCCTTGGATGTTTAGTTTGGCTGCTAAAGGCCCGTCCCCTCCATAGTTGAAGGCCCACCGGCCTGCAGAGATGGAGCAGACGCCGCCGACCCTGTAGCCTCCCCCGAGCTGTCAGGTCTCTGCACATCTTAGTCTCAGCAATGCCACACAAGTCAGCCCCGCAGTGTGCACCAGCTTCCCGTGCGTGCATGTTGCCTCCACGGGCGAGTTGTGAGTTTGTGCATAGCAGGGACTGTTCTTCATTGTTTGGTCTGTATCCCTGCAGATTTGAGAAGATGATCAGTGGGATGTACATGGGAGAACTGGTGAGGCTTATCCTGGTGAAGATGGCCAAGGAAGAGCTGCTCTTTGGGGGGAAGGTCAGCCCAGGGCTCCTTACCACTGGCCAGTTTGAGACCAAAGACGTTTCAGACATTGAAGGGTAAGCTTCCAGGCCCCTCTCTGTTCACTGGGTCTCCCCCGGAAGAGTGGACCGGCCGTTGGGGAATGAGGAGGGGAACTGGCCCTTGACCCTTCAGATTTGGCCAGCAAGAGGGTCTTGCACGACGTGGGCCATGGCAGGCCTCTGGCTTGACTTCAACTTTTCAGATGGTGTCTACCCTTGTCCACTACCCAAGTGGCTCCTGGTGCTGCATGGGTGGGAGTGGGGCTTGGCTTAATGCCGGAGGCTTCCAGTGGGCCCCTGGGTGACTCATCCATCTACTTCTTTCCCTTCTCCTGAAGCTCTGACATTTCCTTCTCTGTTGGTGATTCTCCAAACGGGCTCTGTCCTCACCCCTGCTTCTCTAACAGAAGAATAGGTCTTTGGATGGCCCTACGATTTACCCATTTAGTCCCAGTAGGTATAGCTGAGGCCTGCATTTCAGAGAGTGGCATGGGTGGGAGTGAGATGGCCTGACTTTTGTTTTTCAATTAACAGTATCCAAAGAGTTAGGACCAGTTTCCTGTTTTTGAGAGTTCCACTTGTTGCTTGAGGAGGCCCTGTTGTTTCAGAGACCAGATGGCGGAGAGGAGGGGAATTGGGTGCTAAAGGGAGCTGTGAAACTGTTCCAGTGACCTCAAGTGGAAACGCTTGAGGGAATTGTGCCTGCTTGTTAAACCCCGAGGGGATGGAAGGGTGCATACTTGTGAGGCACTTTGCTCCCCTAAGAAGACTGCTCAGTTCATGGCAGCGGACACTAGCACGGTCTCTAGTGTAGGTTAAGGCAGTGCCAGCCCCCCGTGAAAGGCAATGAGCTGACAGCTTCATAAAAAATGGGGTGGGCTCCGCAGCTGGGTGGTTGGTGGCAGGGACACTGTTCCTTCTACCCTTAGATAAGCAAACATAGCTCGCTCTCTCTCTCTCTCTCTCTAGCTCATTCTCTCTCTCTCTCTCTCTCATACACACACACACGCACACCCCCCCTTGGTGTGTGAAGCCATAAGAACAGCGCCTTGTCCTTACATAGTATGTGCATAAAAAATACTGCTTTTCGCATTGGGAAAAGGAAGCACCTGAGCAGTGTGTGTGTGTGTGTGTGTGTGTGTGTGTGTGTGTGTGTGTGTGTGTGTGTGTCTGGGAGAGGAGCCTCCTGTTGGCTCTGTTGTGTTTTCCCCTTGTTCTGTCTTCCTATCGATGGGCAGAGCCACGAGGGGGTGTCTGTCCTCCCTGGGAGATGGTGTTTGCTGGAGCTGAGTGGTTTCTTTGTCACTCCCTCCCACTGGCCGCAGTGGGTTGGACACGTGCCCACACACTGTCCTTTTCTTTCCCAGGGAGAAGGACGGCACCCGGAAGGCGCGTGAGGTGCTGGTGCGGCTGGGCATGGACCCGACACAGGAGGACTGCGTGGCCACTCACCGGATCTGCCAGATCGTGTCTACGCGCTCAGCCAGCCTGTGCGCGGCCACCCTGGCGGCCGTGCTGCGGCGCATCAAGGAGAACAAGGGCGAGGAGCGGCTGCGCTCCACCATTGGGGTGGATGGCTCTGTCTACAAGAAGCACCCACAGTGAGTCAGCCTGCCCGGACCCCCAGAGCACGCGGGGACCCCTGACAGGCCTGCGAGAGACCCTAGTGACTCCACGGCAACTCCGTGTTGCATTCTGGGGCGGTGGAGATGGACCGTGGCGTTGAGGGGCTTTGTAGGATGAGCTCCCAGCTGGGCATGTGGGGGTTGGGAGGGTGGCGTCCTTGGCGGGGGTGGAGGTGAGTTCTGCGGGCTCCCGATGCCTGGAGCTCTAGCCAGGCTCTCCTGGCCACAGGGCTCCGCCACCCTCTTGTTGAGGAGTTAGGGTTCCTCTGTACTTGCTTCCTTGACTCTCATGTGTTTGGGTGGTCCGTTCAAGTGCTGTGTCCTCTGCCAGAGGACATCCTAGCTGGCTCAGCCTCTCTGGCTGACCTGGGAATTGAATCGATCCTGCACTTCCCTCCATGTTTGATCCCTTGGGTCCTAAGTGCCAAAATATTCAAATTTCACTTGGCACCTGGCTGATCTCTCTTTCGTGCCCACTTACCTCATTGTCGCTGGATGTGAGCACCAGTTCCATGTGCCTTCAGTACCTGAATCGGTTGATGCCGAAGGTTTTCGAACATGCGCGTGAATCACCTGGGGTTCTTGTTAAGAGGCAGATCCTGATTCAGGAGGGTCCAGCCCGAGACCCTGTATCGGGGGCCGCCGGGGAGCTGCTGCCCACAGACCACACTTGGAGCAGTGAGGCCCCGGAGACTGGGGCTCAGCGCAGCCACCACCTGAGAGTTTCTTGCTGAACATACCTGTTGTCTTGAGCTGTTCAGACACCTTTGGATTGTTGGCAGAAATTGGCCAAAGAGACCAAAGTCCAGAAGAAGGCTTCTCCTTTTTCTGTTTTGGGTTGTTCGCAGGCAGCATCTCATGAAGTGAGCACTGAAGCACAGGTCGTAGCGGTGTCAGAATGCCCCGATTCCGGGGCTGATGTATTGGGTGGAGCAGCCGTGGCCTGTGGGAAGGGGATGACTGTGTGCAGTGGGTAGTGCTTTCCTACGGTGGCCCTTTCCCTTCCCCAGCCGGGGTGGTCACGGACGACCGAGCTTGCACAGTGTTGGCCGCTAACTTGGGGGAGGGGGAGAGGCTGCTCAGGGCAGCACCTGCTCCTGCGGGCGCCTCCCGGCTTTGGGCTGAGGCGGTGAGCCCTTCGCACCCTTGACCCTCACTGTGGACACCCGTCTCTTCCCCTCTCACGGCAACTGCAGCTTTGCCAAGCGTCTTCACAAGGCCGTCCGGCGCCTGGTGCCCGACTGCGACGTCCGCTTCCTGCGTTCTGAGGATGGCAGCGGCAAGGGGGCGGCCATGGTGACGGCGGTGGCCTACCGGCTGGCCGACCAACACCGGGCCCGCCAGAACACCCTGGAGTCTCTGAAGCTGAGCCGCGAGCAGCTGCTGGAGGTCAAGAGGAGGATGAACGTGGAAATGGAGCGAGGTCTGAGCAAGGAGACTCACGCCATTGCCCCCGTCAAGATGCTGCCCACCTACGTGTGCGCCACGCCTGACGGCACAGGTAGGCGACCGCCGTGGTGCCCCGGGAGGACTCCCTTCGCCTTAGCATTGCGTTTTGGGACCAGCACGTGTTTCTCCAACTACAGTACTAGGAAATTCTAGTGTTCAAGAAGTTCGACCAAGGCATTCCTCTGCTACAAATTGAATAGTCATAATGATAAACACTTAGCTGAACGCCTGCTATGGGTCAAACGCTTCCGTGGGCATTTTACACATATTGAATTCATTTAATCTTTAGCTGTTAACAGATTAGTAATTAATTTTGTTAACAAACTAATGTGTTTGTCATAAAACTGAGGCACAGAGAAATGAAGAAACCTGCCCAAGTTCCCATGGTTGGAACACAGCAGAGCTGGAATTCAAACCCAGGGATTTTGGTTCCAGGGCCAGTTCTTGTAAGCCTAGGTCAGGGGTTGCATGCTAAGGCATACGAGCTAAATCTGGCCCACTGCCTATTTCTTTAAATAAAGTTTGGTGAACACACAGCCATGCCCATTTGTCTACGCATTGTTATGGCCGCTTTGCGCTACCATGACAAAGCGGTGTGGTTACAGCAGGGACTGTGGCTCACGAGACCTAAAAAGTTTACCACCCAACCCTTTACAGGGAGAGATTGCTGACCCATGGTCTGGGTCTTGCACATTAAGAAATGATGGTCTCTTCCCAATGCAGAGAACTAACATTGAGCAGCCCAGGGTCGTGAAGTTGGTGCAGGTGCCCAGGCAGAGACCGGGCCACGGTGCCTGCTCTGCCCCCTCCTGACCCGTGGGCCTGAGGGAGTGACTCAGCCTGGCTCAGCCGGGTCTCCCTCCTCCATCGGAGGGAAAGGCAGTGCCTTCTCTTCTTGGCTGCCTGAGGGCTGCACGAGGAGTGTGTTTGAGGCACGTAGCACATCATTATGATTGCCCAACAGAGGAGGGTTTTCTCATGTAAAAAGATTTCCCTTCGATTTCCTTTAAAGAGTTGAACTCTGCTGTTTCTTCTGTATTCTAGAAGCTAAGATAAGGTGGCCTTTGATTTAGCATGAACGACACGTTTAGATTTTTTTTAAAGATTTTATTTATTTGACTGCGTGCACGTGAGAGAGAGCACAGGCAGGGAGGAGGGGCAGAGGGAGAGGGAGAAGCAGGCTCCCCACTGAGCAGGGAGCCTGACACTGCGGGACTCGATCTCAGGACCCCAGCGTCATGACCTGGGCCGAAGGCAGCCGCTTAACCGACTGAGCCACCCAGGCACCCGTAGATATTTTTTAGTATCACGTATCACAATTTCTGGTGTCCGGGAGCTCATTGTGACTTCGGGGCCCCCCTGAACTCATCGGAGGACCACTGAGCAGCAGCAGCAGGGCTTACTTTCTTTCCTGTTCGGTGGAGCACACAGTCCCTCTCCCCTGAGGGTGTTGAGGGGCTGCCAGGAGAGGCCTCCGTTAGGGGAAAGGGTTTTAGACCGTCACTCTCTGCAGTGCTGACGTGGTGACACTCCAGCACATCACCTTCCCGGGCTTGTTTATTTTTCAGAGAAGGGTGACTTCCTGGCCTTGGACCTTGGGGGTACCAACTTCCGGGTCCTGCTGGTGCGCGTGAGGAACGGAAAGCGGCGTGGAGTGGAGATGCACAACAAGATCTACTCTATCCCGCAGGAGGTCATGCACGGCACAGGGGATGAGGTGAGGCAAGGTGGCCCTCTGGGAGGGGACCCCATAGATACCCACGTCTCGCCCTGGAGGACAGTGCTTTCTCTGCTCAGCCGTGGTCCCAGGGGAGGCTGGGTGGGCCGGCTGGCTGGTCTTCCCCTGGGTTTGTGCCTGAGCGTGTGTTTCTCCTGAGGGGAGCCCCCGAGCTCGTAGCCAGGCCCTGCTCGTGGGGCGGCCTGCCCTGGCCTTGGGCCCCTCCCTCAGAGCTTGACTTCTCCCCACAGCTCTTTGACCACATCGTCCAGTGCATCGCTGACTTCCTTGAGTACATGGGCATGAAGGGCGTGTCCCTGCCCCTGGGTTTCACCTTCTCCTTCCCCTGCCAGCAGAACAGCCTGGATGAGGTAACCGAGCCTCCTGCGGGGCTTGCCTGTGGGCATTACTGACCCTGCCCCAGCCAGAGTTTGGAGCAGGGAGAAAGTTGAATTTAGAAAAGGAAAAGATAGGGCATTCATAAGCAGTTGTGACGAGGGGTCTGTTGGTGGGCGTGATTCAGTTGGAGCTGGTGGAGGTTAAGTAGGTCACAATCTTTGGGAAGATGATGATGGTGCTTATCAAAATATTAACAGTGAGCGTTTTTACAGCACTTTATGCCAGGCTCTGTGCCAGGCTTCCTATGTGTATTACCTCATTTAACCCTCACAGCAACCATATAAGGTAGGTAGGTGTTTGTATACCCATTTTGCAGAAAGGAAAACAAAATGTACAGAGATGCAAGTATCTCACACCAGATGAGAGGGTTTGGGAGCGGCCAAGCCCAGATTTGAATCCCGAGTTCCTGATATCTGAGCCCATGTTCTCAGGGATGCTCACCAGCTCTGCAGGACATTTTCATTCATCTCCTGTTGTTTAGATGCCCCGTGCTTTGCTTTTCGTTCCTTTTCTTCTTGCCTTGCGTGAGCGAGCAGGTGGTGAAGAGCTGGTGTGCTCAGATACTCCGCACGTGGTGTGTTGAGAATGGAGGGAGCTGAGTACCATGCCTGGGCTTGTCCTAGGTTGACAGTCGGCCCACGAGATGTTCGGATGCTGTTGTCTGAGCAGTTGTTCCTCTGTCTCCGTCAGTCCTCTAGAAGCGTACACGTGCTCACAAATGCACCGTGTGCGGTGGCCAGAGTGGCCAGGGCACACAGGGCACGGCTCCTGCTTTAGGGACTCACACACGAACTGTGCTGGTGGTGAGGAAGCAGGCGCAGGAAGGCATGAGCTGCCGGTGGGAACGGGGCACCGATGGGGTACCGGAGGCCCGAGGATGCGCAGTGTGATGTCACCTGAGCACACGCCCGGAGAGCGTGAAGGAGACTTGGATCACCTTCCAAGTCCAAAGAGGGAGTGGATGGGGAAGGAGGGCAGGCAGGCCTGGCTGTGTGCAGGAGAGCATGGAGGTGGGAAACGTCCCAGGTACAGGGAGCTCGGTCTTGGCCACAGGGTCCCGGAACAGCGGCCTTCATGTTGCTCAGCTGAGTTTTGTGTTTCCTCTTCTTCCCTCCGAGCTGAATTCATCCCGTGCACCAGTTCAGTGGAGGTTTTGGTGTGTCCTGCAATGAAGAACCTGGCCTGATGCAGTATTTCCCAATGTGTTGCTGTCCCTAGGGCAGTGCTGCTTTTCGCTTCTCTGTTGTTTCCCAGTTTTATCGAGCTGGGAGCATGCACGCTGGAGAAGTTGCAGGAGCCCAGCACAGTGATGTGACTTACATATACTGTGAACTGCTCGCCATAAGTTTAGTTAGCATCTGTCATCTCCTGTAGAGACAAAACAAGAAAAAGAAGAAAAAAGTGGTTTTCTTTTCCTTGTAATGAGAACTCTGAGGATCTACTCTTTCACAATTTTCAAATATACTGCACAGCAGTGTTCGCTGTTTTCATTCCGTCCACAGCACGCACTTCCCTTATCACTGGCAGCTGGTACCTTTGACCACCTTCCTCCGATTCCCTCTCCCAGCCTTTCTCATTCCTTTGTCTCGACACATAATGTTTCTCAGCGTCCGTGCACTGGGCTTGCAAAGCCTTCTCCGTTTGCGTCAGTTTACCAAAGGGAACATGCAGATACATATTTATGTGATACTTAATGAAACATTGCTTATCATAATGCAAACATTATGAACAAAGCCAATTGCTCAACACTTGGGAAATAGTTAATAAATTCTGAGCCCTCCACTGCCTCGTATCAGCAGCTAGTATTTTTTGGAAGAAATTTCAATGATGGGGGAAAAAAAACCAATGGGAAGACTCACAAATTTTTTAAGAAAAAGATAGTCTCTACAATATAGAAACCCGTAAAAACCTCAGTTCATAAGAAGATGAGAACATAGCACTCCAGTATACTTACTTCCAGGCTTTACCTCCTGAAATATTTTTAAGTAGACACACCTTACTTTTCATGTCAACATGTATCTGTCTTGAAGTATTTATCAGGCGGCCCAAGAACACTTCACTGTTTTTACCTGAATGGTAAGATTCCAGGTCATTATATTAGATTTCATTCTGTATGTTCTAAGTCTCCGTAGGGACCACGTATATAGTCTAGCATTGTAAAAATTCGGAGCAGATAAAGCAGGAGCTGGGTTCTCTCTGTCATTCAGCCTGTCTGTAAGCCGGGTTCTGCTCTGCTAAGATCATCCTATTGAGTGGAAAATCAGGAGGTGCCGAGGCCCAGAGTCCTCAAGCTGCCTCTACCACCTGGTGGCCCGGGGCACGTCTCCCCAGCGGCAGGGGCCTCTGCATGTGTTATTAGTAAGGATCACCTGAAATAATGTCATCTGATCATTCTGTAAACTTGAAAGTGCCAAAGTACAAAGTTTCATTAGAGATGTGAAGCTAATTTGTAGCAAGACCGTTAGGCGGAGGTGAGCTCACCGTTGTTAGGGTGTAAAGCCGGACAGTGCTGGGATTATATCTTGTTTTTCCAGAACTCCTGGGACCCGAGCACAGTGTGACACATGCAGGTTGACTTGTCATTCCAGACCCACCTGGGCCATAAAATGCCCAGCTCGTGGCGAGGCCAGGCCAGGCCTGGAGAAACCTGGCTGTGGGTGGATAGTGAGCACTTATGGATTCTGGCCTCTCAGGAAGGGGCCCAGGAGCCCTTGGTGCTTGTTTCCTGCTGGGCTGCAGCAGCAACGGGGGACCAGGGGACAGTACACGAAACAATTCTCCCGCGTGTAAAACCACCACGTATCTCTCTCTTCCCCTGGGGGCCGAAAGACAGTGGCTTATGGCATCCCTGAGGACATGAGAGCGCTTCCCTCCCTGGGCTGGTGTGAGGCCTAGCTGTCACCCACCTACCGTCAGGGCACTTGTTATGCCCAACTGGAGTTTGACAATTAAGAGACATACTCTGACTTCTGATGTAAATATAGGACAGAACAGAGCAAACTGCTTTTCCTGGTGAAAGAAACCCGTGTATAGAACTTTTCTCCCAGGCGGGGGCACTGCTGTGGTACTTAGGGGCCCGTGGAATCGGCGGGCCTGGGGGTGAGTCCTGCCCCTCTCCTCCAAGCTTCAGGCCTTGGGCAGGTCACGCCAGCACCGCAGTTACCTAGAAAAGGGGCATCATAATGGTAAAGATGTCAGCAGTTTGCTGTGGGGGTTAAATGACGGGACGCGTGCCTCGTAGGTGCTCCATCACGTGTGGGAGAGACGGGTGGTTATTACGGGGACCGTACGACTTGGTGGTGAGGTTGGGAACTGGAGGCGCAGCCGGGCCGCCGGGGTGACGCGGGAGCCCTCCGCTGATGTCCTCCTCTGTGCTCCTGTGTGATGTTTTTAGAGCATCCTCCTCAAGTGGACCAAAGGCTTCAAGGCATCGGGCTGCGAGGGAGAGGACGTGGTCACGCTGCTGAAGGAGGCCATCCACCGGCGAGAGGTGGGACAGCCGCGCGGCATGAAGCCTGGAATGCCCAGTGTTCGCAAAGTGGGCAAATGTTGGGTGCGGGTGCATGGGCTAAGGGGAGATTAGCGTGATCCTTCCGTGATGATTGAGTGTCCCCTGTGTGTCAAGCCCTGCTCCTGGCACTGGGGATTCCAGAATGACCACAGCACACCCTGTGCTATAAACAAACCCATGAGCTAATGTCAGGTGCTGTCGTGCTGGGAAGAAAAAGGAAGTCAGGTGAGGACAGGGTGAGTGGGCTAGAGAAGGGCACTCTTAAATTGCACAACCAGGAACGTCTCTGAGGAGGTGACGTTTGAGTGGGGACCTGAATGAAAAGACAGAATGAGCTATGCTGTATAAAATACACTTTATATACATACAAATCTCCCTTGCAAGTGTCAGGAAAATGTTGGGGCTCATTGGTGGACTGGGATTCTGCTTTTGCCCTCTCAGGAGTTTGACCTGGACGTGGTTGCCGTGGTGAATGACACGGTCGGGACTATGATGACCTGTGGCTATGAAGACCCTCACTGTGAAGTTGGCCTCATCGTTGGTAAGGACCCGGCTGTCGTTCCTGGGTCGTGACCCACAGGTGCAGGTGGAGGGAGGGTGGTGCAGGGTGAGGCTCTGACGTGTTTGCGGTTGGCAGGCACAGGCAGCAACGCCTGCTACATGGAGGAGATGCGGAACGTGGAGCTGGTGGAGGGGGAAGAGGGCCGGATGTGTGTCAACATGGAGTGGGGGGCCTTCGGGGACAACGGATGCCTCGATGACTTCCGCACGGAATTTGATGTGGCTGTGGATGAGCTTTCCCTCAACCCTGGCAGACAGAGGTAGGTACCCCAGTTCGTGTGGGTCCTGGTACGTGTACCCCAAAACTACACGGTGATGAGTGAGCAGATCCTTGACAACAGCAAATCCCAGGACACTCATTTTTGACATGTGAAGAGGGGAAGTTTTCTTGGAAAGGGTTCCTTGTCAGATGCATCTGGAAAGTTCTCCCTGCTGGACTGTGACGCCTTCAAAGTTCATTTGGGAAAACAAGTCAAAATAGTTGTGTTTTGAGGAGCATTTCCTATAAGGAATCAGTCACATTGGTTTTAGAGGGATGAAAAGGGGACACCGAGGAACACAGAGCTAGGAAATGCTAGAAGTAGCCTCCCTTCCCCCCCGCCTGTGAGAACAGGAGAGAGAGAGAGAGAGAGAGAGGCTGCTAAAACCTAGGTCTGGGACAGTGGGGAACAGTAGACATCTGCTGATAGTAGGGTGAAGAAGCTGGCGTGGCAGAGAGGAGCAGGAAGCAGACAGGAAGGCTTCTCTTCCTCCATCCAGTATGTAGCACCCTCAGTTGTCAGGACTGGACAATGGCCAGCCCCAGCCTCACAAAGCCCCCAGGATGGCGGGGAGGGGCTCTGAGCTGCGGGATGGTAGTTAAGATCCAGCACACTTCCCACTGGGACGATGTGTAGCGTTTCCTAACTGGGTATGGTCAGGGGCCATAGTTCTGCAGAACACACTTTTGTCCAGAGTAGAGGTCACAGACTGAAATGCTTCTAGGGGCCAGACAGGTGTCATTAATGAAACAAAGGGTGAGACAAGATGGAGTGGCGCTGGGGGTCTGGGTTGAAACTGGGGGTCTCAACTTCTTTAAAGGCACTATGCAGGGCGAGAAGACCCTCAAGCCTCTGAGTAGTCACATTCAGTTCTAGTGGCCAAGACGGGTTCTCCAGTTGGCACTAGTTACTTGAGTTTAATGATGTCTCGGCTTGGAGAGAAAGCCTGCTGAACGCCTGGTGAAGTTCATTCTTAAGACTCAGCATCCTGCCCTTTTCTAGGAGGTGGGCTTTGGGTGTGGTTTCCTCCTTGAGGAGTTGGGAGTAAGCATTGGAAGGTGATGAGCCCAGAAATTGGGATGATCCCAGGGATCCCCATGGGCCTCAGGCAGGCACTGGTCAGTTTGCAAAAGGCTGAGGGTCATTGTGTGCAGACACCAGGAATCCTGCCCAAGTGAATGGAGTAGCACTTCCTTTCCCACCCAGGGGGATCTGCAAGCCCTCTGCCTGCTAATGTTCCGGGCATCTCACCTTCCTACGTAACCTCCGGGAACATTATCTGCATTGCAGGTTCGAGAAAATGATCAGTGGCATGTACTTGGGTGAGATTGTCCGTAACATCCTCATCGATTTCACCAAGCGTGGGCTGCTCTTCCGTGGCCGCATCTCAGAGCGGCTCAAGACAAGAGGAATCTTTGAAACCAAGTTCCTGTCTCAGATTGAGAGGTGAGCATTTGGGCCCGGGGTTGGGTGGGACCGTGTCCTCCCTCCCATGGGCAGCAAGCTGAAGGATTTCCGGAGCTCAGGTAAGATCAGGGTATGACTTATAGACAGGTCAGTTTGGTTGTAGAGACCTTCATCCCTATACTGTTTATTTAAAGTGACACATGGATAGTTGGCATTTTAAGCATGAAAAATCCTGCTGAGCTGTGGGGAGTCCATGCAAAGTAATATTGTTGGGTTATAGGCCCATTACCAAAGGTGGGAAGATACCTGTTCACGAGATATAAATCAAACACATGGAGGAGGTAGCCTCTTAAAGCCTATTAAAGCACTTGGCGGGGGGGGGTGTGCGTCTTAACTGCGGTGACAGGACAAGCAGGATCGAGGGGAGGCTGTCATGCCAGGCAAGCAGAAATCAGGCTACGCGGTGGCTCGTTAAAGCAAAACCTCCCTCCTCCCGTCCAATCATGGCAGCAAAGTCGGCTCCAAATTAGAATGGGGACTTGCAGAGCCCTTGACCAATGACTGCCGCGCACTGCTCTCAGGGGGTGGGAAAGCAGGAAGCGGTGAGGGGCCCGGGGGGGGGGGCAGGGCACCTGCACCAGTGAAGAGAGTCTGTTCGAGTTTGCATGTCCATTCGAGGGCAGGAAGCCGATTCTGGAGTTCTAAGAGAGTTCCCTTGGTATAATAGGGTTTATATTCTTCTTACAATTCGATTCACATTTGTTTCATAAAGAGTTGCCATCAGCCCACCCTGGGAGGGGGCGTAGAAATAGAAGAGGGATCTGTGCTGGGAGCTAGGGGCTGCCTGTCCTGTTGACCCGTGAACAACACGGAGGAGATGGGTAGGAAAGAGCTTTGCAGCCAAAAATACCAGCTACGGGCATCCTCAGTGCCTTTCTTCTTTCCAAATGAGTGGAAAACGAGACAGTGACTGTCCTGTTTTCTTGAGTACCTGTTGTCGGTAGCAGTGCCCTGCCTCACCTGGGCCAGGTGGAAATAGCTGTTTCTCAGCGTTTCTGTCACACTCAGGAGGGCCTCTGTGGGGTCCAGTGGGATGAGCATGGGTTCCTGGACTGAGTTCAAGAACAGGAGCCACCCGGCGTGTGGGCCACCAGCCCCTCGTGTATGTGACTGACCACTCGCTGTACCCCCCCCCCCACAGTGACTGCCTGGCCCTGCTGCAGGTGCGCGCCATCCTGCGCCACCTGGGGCTCGAGAGCACCTGTGACGACAGCATCATTGTCAAAGAGGTGTGCACCGTGGTGGCGCGGCGGGCGGCCCAGCTCTGTGGTGCGGGCATGGCCGCCGTGGTGGACAAGATACGAGAAAACCGGGGGCTGGACACCCTCAAAGTGACCGTGGGCGTGGATGGGACCCTCTACAAGCTACATCCCCAGTGAGTGCCTAACCTCCCCTCTCCCTGCCTATCTCTCTCCATCTCTTCTTTCCTTGCTTTCCCTTCTCTCCCTCTCTCTCACTCTCTTTTTATTTTCTAGCAAACCACCCGGCATTCCAAATGAGTGTATATAACATAGACACTTTAAAGTTTAATAACCAGAAGTAAGCCTGTGTTTGACCACCCAGCTTGGAGGACTCGGGGTCCCCTGCCAGGGGGTGTGCTCTGGGGACTCAGTCCCCAGCTGCCTCTCCCCGTGTATCTGTGTTTGCATTGCTACTGTTTCGTTTTCCTTACATTTGAACCTGCCATCAGGGGAATCCTCCGGCATCTCTCCTTCCGGGACTGGCTTGTATAGTTTTGAGACGCATCCACATTGAAGTGTGAAGTTGGAGTTCCCGAATTTTCAGGGCTGTGGAGCATACCTTTGAATGAGTATACTGTAGTTTATTGTGTTGCTAATGGGTATTGGCTTATTTCTAGATTTTGTCTGTTACAAAGAGTGCTCCTGTGAACATTCTGGGAATGTGTGCTGGAACTCCAGAGAGGTATTTTCTACAGTCTGGCGTGGGGGCTGGCGGACTAGAGCCACGACTGTTTTTGTAAATAAAGTTTTATTGGAACGTGGCCATGCGCACTCATGGATGTGTCATCTCTGGCTGCTTTCACTCTACAATGGCGAGTAGTTGGCCTGCAAAGCTGAAAGCGCATCTGCCGTCCGGCTCTTCAGAGAAAGCATGTCCCTCGAACTCCCCCAGTGTGGAAGCACTGAATTCCCTTTTCTTTCTACACTTTTCCCTGTCCCTCCATCTCTCTTCTTCTCCTCTCATCAACCATTATTCCTCTCCCTTCTTCACTCATTTGCATATGTTTTGAGTAAATCGTTTTGAATTCAGGAAGTGCCCCACTCCTTTTTCCCTGGAAGCTCTTCGGAGCAAAGTTAGAACAGAGCTGTTACCCCGGTCTGGGCAGGAGGTGGGACAGAGTGAGCATAGAGAGCCCCCGACTGACATGTTGCCCGCTCTCACCATGACTCTCTCGAGGAGCTGAGTTCACACAGTTAGTGGAAAGGAACTTGTAGTTCCAAGCCCCTTCTCTTGGTGATCAGTGCCTCATAAGTGGGAGTCTTGGTCCCAGATGAGGGTGGGGAGGGGGACAGAAGACAAGCCCCTAGCACTGAGGCTTATTTCATAGATGACCAGGGCATCCTGACCCTGCTATGTTGGGGGACATGGTGACTCTTCCTCTAATCCCATACTGAAAGGCTCTACGATCACAGTGTGCCAGCAGCAACCCCCTGAGCCTGCTCCTTTCATCTTTAATGATGTTTTGGATTAGATGTGGGTCTGGGAGAGTCCGTACCCCTGGGAAATAAAGTGTCATGTGCATGGGGCTTGGTCTTCCTTCCAGAGTTCAGGGACAGGCTGTGCACGTCACACCTGTGGAGCCCATGACCCTTGAACCGCTCTTCCACTGGTGAGTTTTAAGAGCACAACCTCGAGAATCTCAGACAGTTGCCTCCCGGTGGCTCTCAGCTCCCCACTTGCCTGCTGTGACCTAGAATCCGGGCATGTTGCTAGCCGCTCGGAGCCTTGGTTTTCTGATACACAATTCACAGTGAGTGTTTAGTACCCAGTAGCTGTCATCCTTTTGCTCGTCTTAATAGTTCCTGGGGTTCCAGCATCACTTCATAGGATCTTATCTTGGGGGACACAAATCAATCATGACTAAGGTGTTTTTTTTTCCTGTGTCTTCCTCCCAACGTTCACAGCTTTGCCAAAGTCATGCATGAGACGGTGAAGGACTTGGCTCCGAAATGTGACGTGTCCTTCCTGGAGTCAGAGGACGGCAGCGGGAAGGGGGCGGCTCTCATCACTGCTGTGGCCTGCCGCATCCGCGAGGCTGGCCAGCGATAGAGTCCCTGGAATCGGAAGGGACTTCCTCTGGCTCCCCCTCTTCCCTGCTTTAAATTATAAGATGTCATCCCCTGTGTCAGAGATGGGCCCCTGGGCTTTTCCTTGGCAGAGAGGAGCCTGTGGGACTGGGTGTGGTCTCTGCGGATACTCACTGTTGAGTTCAGTGCCCGAGCCTTGGCCCTCCTGAGATAAATATGTTTTGAAGTAAGGACTTGTTCATGCTTGTCACAACTATTCCTACTGGTTCTTTTTAAAACTCAAGACAAATTTTAACCTTTAGTAATCCCCCTGGCTAAATACCAAGTCCCTGAATAATCCTACAGGATGGGGACACTAATGAAAAGATAAATGGTGGCTTCACCATGGACCCTGAACATGATATTTCTAGGTGAAGAGCACTCCCCAGCACGGAGGCCGATACTGTTTCTCCCCTAAGATCTGGAGGGATCTCCACTAACTCCAGCCTGATTGTCCCACAGGCAGAAGGGGCAGGGGTGGGAGGAGAGGCAGCAATGGGGGGAAATCCGTGGATAGCCACGTGGCAGCCTCTCTTTAACCTGCTTTACAGCCTGGTGGGTTCCAGCGGATGCTTGTCCTGGAATTAAAGCATCCTGAATCCGAGAAAGAAACACCAAGGCCCCGAGTGGGTTCCTGAGTCCTCCGTGAGCAGTGGACCTTTGGGGCAGAGGAGACTTTTTGGTCTGTTTTTAAAATTTTTCCTCCAGAAGTGGAAACAACTCTATTTTCATTTTAATTTATGTTTGAAATTTATTTAGTTCATGAAGTACATCTGTTCCTTTATCTTGACACTGTATGTAATGATTGGTTGTATGTAATGTATTTATATGTCAATGTGTTATGTAAATAAATACCCAGGGTCTTTTCAGACTTGGCCTTTGTACTAGATGAGTCTACGTAGTTACAGGATGGAAGATGAAGATACTGACAGGTTACTAGAAATACCTCATTCGCCTGCGGGGAGAGAAGGGAAGCCTCTTCAGGGTGAGTGAATGGCTAAGTAGCTCCTTCCCGGCTCCTCTTTAGCCTGCAGACTGGAAAACGTGGAAGGAGGGCACAGTGAGTGAAGCTGGGTCTTTGGCTCAGAAGCCACAGCAACTGGCTGCTCTGTCTAGACCTTCCTGGGGCAATATTACACGGGCTCTTAACCAAAGCAAACAGGAATCCTTTCAGACAGACGCATTGCTTGGGAATCGTCGTTCTTAGGGCAGTCAGTAGTATCTTTAAGCTCTCTAAGGAGATAAAGGAAGCCACCAAGAGCATTTCTTAAAAAAATTCTGTCTCACTGTTAATAGCAAACCAAAACCAAACAATGAAACAATCAAACGAAGGAAACCTCAGGGACAACACTTTTAAAGGCGGATTTGTGCCCTCCTAGCAAAATTGGTCTGTTTTGTAAATGTTTTTCCAAGAAGTGTTGTCCGAGGGCTTCTCTAGGCTGAGCTGTTTTTATATACACAGTATTTATTTCAAACTGTGAGTGGGGGTGGTAGGAGTGGGGTGGCATAAAATCTTCCATGCTCTACGTTTCAGGAGTGCAGTTCGTTCTGAATCCGAACACCACTTCCTCCCTAAAATGTGCACACCCACACACGGCAACTACACGGTAAGGAGGGAATGGCCCTAGAACACTCTTGAGTGGGAATCAAAGATCACAACAAGGAAGGAAAGAGGGACTCTATAGCACCCGGCTTTGCACATTTGTCACCCTTGTACTGAGAGAACAGCGCCTAGATGTGCGTATCACTAAAGAATGCCCAAGAAGTAGAGATGAATTTTAACTTTTAAACTTGAAAATTAGGCACTGTCTGTGAAATTGCACCTTTTTTTTTTTAAGTAGAGCTGTGTGTGTGTGTGGCTATTCAAGGTGTGTTGTTGGTTTCCAAAAACGAAAATGCATTTTGAATGTCTGTGTTCCCACAGTTAGGTGACAGTTCCTTGCTGATGCTGCTTTGCCTGATGTAAATACAGTGAATCTCAAATCTTCGAGCACTCAGTCTAGTAAAGATGTTGTCATGTATAATAAAGAGCTAGTTGAATTAACTATGTGATGTTAACTATTAATAAATTTTAACATTTTCCAAAATATCCAATGTGTGCTTCATGAGGATTTTTAAGAGTGCCGTCATCTTTGGGGCATACTAGTACTTCCTGGCTGGTCCGAAGAATGAATGAGTATCTCGATTTTGACTGTATGGGCTTGCTGGACAGGCATGTGGCCAAGACTTGGTCTTGACCCCAGAGAGTTCTCTTCTCAGAAACTCAGTTCCAATGGAACTGGAGGATAGATGACCTTTCCTAGGCCATTTTTGAGCCCCTAGCTTTCAAGCATCAGTGAAGAAGAGCTGCTGTCGAGGGAGTTTGGCTGAGCCGTTAGCAGAGGCCTCAGGGGCTCTGGCTGGTGTCTGGAGGCATGTGACTCACATTCAGGATGGAAAGCCCTTACCTACGTGAACATCTAAAAAGCATGTACCTCTGTCCTCTCCTTACCTTTCCCCTCTCTCCAATAAACCAAATACAAACCCGGGAATCCCTTCCTCACTAGATCCTACTGACCCCCGTGGACACAGCCCTGTTTGACAAGGAGATTATGGAAGTGTCTCCTACACTTCTGGGAGTACAAGCTGGTACAACCATTTGGGGGGGAGAGGGACAGGCAACATGCATCAAAAGCACGTTTTGTGTAGTTTTCTAGACATTTGTGCAGAGGAAACGCTCATAGTTGAGCCCAAGATTCACCTTTGAGGGTATTAACTGTTCCATGATTTATAATAAAAAAAGGAGCACCATCCAATGGGTCTGCCCGTCCTGTATCGGAGTCCAGTCAGGAAGACAATCCATGCCAGTTATTTCAGATTTTAGTACAGGGGCTTGGTTATACGGGTGGTGAAAGCTGAGAAGCCAGAGTGTGGAGAAGCAACCCAGAGATTAGCAATGTCAAACAGAAACAAAAACCAGCCTTTCCATCCCACTGGCTGAACCAGAGTCCAAAAGCCGGGGAGGGGTGCAGGAGCTGGAACCGCACAGAAGGGAGGAAGGGTGGCTAGAAGTAACCCTCCCATCTAGTTCTCTGCAGTGTCTCCTCCGCAGAACCTGGCAGGGAACCAGCTGGGGAGGGAGACTGAACAGAGCAGAGGAGGGTGGGGCCTGGACCTGAGCAATGAGTAACTTGCACGGACCCTGTAAACCCATGAGAGTGTTCTAGAAGAACATTTAACATCTTAGGAAGTGTTGACAGCACACTGCTTCATGCTGAAAGAATCTTACACAACATATCTATCATCCTGTTTTTGTTAAGAAATTAAATACGACATACGAGGATTACCGTGTTTCCCTGAATGTCCCCTTCGCCTCGCTGGACAGGGGGCACAAATGAGGCCTCCACCTGTGGGAACAGCCGCAGCACCCCCTCAGCTGACCCCCCCACCCCTCTGGGATTCTGGCACCGCCGCTGGGAAACCCTCAGCAGCCCCCACCGCTGCTCACCGGTTCCCCTCCCGAGGCCTCTCTGCCCAGCTCCCCGGACGCCGCCTCTGGAGTGGGAGGCGTCCCTCACCACTAGGAAAACCGTTTCCTTCAAACAGTTGGACAGTCTGCACCCAAGTTACTTGCAGCCGGAAAATAGCTTTTCCACCTTCTGTCAAGTCCATTGCGCATTCTCCCCCTTGTTACTTTGTTTTCTTTAGGCCCCAGGTGCAAGAGGCTGAAGTACTCATACTCCTCAGTTCAGCGTATTTATTTTCTGATCTTTGCAAGGCTCTTTCTTGCTTTTTATCTTCTTCTTCCCCTTTATGCTCATTTCTCCTTCCCATTCTCCACTCACGGTCAGCGATCATGTTATTGTGTTGATGTGACGTACAACTTATCTGTGTCTGAAGCATATATTGTTTGGTCAGCATGCTTTTTAATTTACAAATGTTATTGGCTAAAAGTCTTTTTTTTTTTTTTCCTATTAAGCAGGGTGCTTTTAAAGACCCATAGATGCCGCTGCGCGTACGTCTAATCCATACTGCACAACCCGCCCTGTGCGCATGCACCGTGCTCCCAGCCGGCTCCCAGTGATGCACGGACTTTATGGCTCCGCTGCTCTGGCCGTGAGGACATCGCTGCGGCGAGCGTCTTTGCACATGTCCCCTTAATCATCTTTGGATGATCTCTCAGGGCTCGCGCGCAGAAGCAGGATAGCGGGATCACAGACTGCGCATTTGCTTAATCTGACCCCCTATTGCCAGGTTCTTCTGAAAGGATGCCCAAAAGCCCCAACGGCGAGTCTCTGGCACCCCTTGGAATTATCCAGCTTCCTAATTTTTATTCCTGTGCGAACTTAAAGTGGGATTGTATGGTTGTTCCAATTTACATTTCTCTACAAGAAGTGTGAACATCTCTGTATATGTTTCTTAGGCTTTTAAGGTCTTCAGTTCACTGCCTGTCCATATTCTTTGCTAACCAGGGTTCTTCTTCCTTGCTGATTTACCAGAGTCCCTGTTTGATGTTGAGATTGGTCTGTTGTTGCCTTAGGTAGGACTGTCTTCTCCCAGCCTGTCATTTGTGCCCACAGCATCCTTTGTTGACTAGGAGTCCTTTCTTTTGGTGTAAGCAAACCCACCCATACAGCTTGTACTTCTGACCTTTCTCATCCTCAGCCTGCTAGCATTGCTTTGTTACTGCTATGTAGAGTTTTACTTTTTACTTAAGAGGGTTCATGTAAAACCCTGTGGGTGTGCAACTGCCGTGTAATAGGTAGGGTCCAGTTTTGTTTGGGTTTGGTTTTTCACATCCTTGAGTGGGTTAGTCTGCCCTTCCCCTCTGATTTGTGGTAGCGTTTCTGAAGTGTGTTAAGCTTGCAAGGGTCCATCTCTGCTCCTTTCTGCCCCGTTGATCTCTTTTGTTTGTCCTTGAGCCAGTAACTGACTTTCTAACACTACGACTTCCTAGGGTCCCTTAATATTTAGGAAAGCAAGTCTCTCCTCTTTTCTTTTTCAGACTCGACTGTACTAGTCGTGCTCCATTATTCCTTCATGCAAATTTTAGAATAAGTTTACCAAATCTCTGAAGAAAAATCAGCTTGAAGTTTGATTAAAGTAACAACGAACGTAGCGATTTTCAGAGTAAAACTGACATTTTGCGTGTTCATAAGAGCACAGAACATCTTTGTATTTAGAACCTCTCTGTGTATTCATGTAATCTTTTCTGCCTTTTCTCAGAGTTTCAAAGTTTTCTCTATTGAGGTTTTGTGAATTCTTTTGTTAAATTAATCCCCAGTTTATACTTGCTGTGCATGGTTCTTGATTTGTAATATTTTCTGGTTGGTTATCCCAGAATGTCTCAGCCTCGGCACGATTGACATTTGGGGCGGGATGATCCTTCATCGTGAGGGCCGTCCTATGCATGGTAGGATGTTAGCAGCATCCCTGGCTTATGCCCGTAAGACGCCAGTAACATGCCCTTCCCTAGTTGTGACAGAATGTCGTCAGACATTGCCAAATGTCCTCTGGGGGTGGGCTTGTCACATAAATACTGATCTAGTAGTTTATCTGCAATTTTGCATGGGACATTTTTTTTTCTTTTAAAGATTTTATTTATTTATTTGACAGAAAGAGAGGCAGCAAGAGAGGGAACACAAGCAGGGGGAGTGGGAGAGGAAGAAGCAGGCTTCCTGCCGAGCAGGGAGCCTGATGCGGGGCTCGATCCGAGAACGCTGGGATCATGACCTGAGCCTAAGGCAGACGCTAATGACTGAGCCAGCCAGGCGCCCCTGCATGGGACATGTTTGACCACATAATTACTTATTGCTTATCTGAAATTCAGATTTAACGGATGGTCTTTTAAATTTTATTTGTTAAATTTATCAACCCTACCTGGGAGGTATAATCATCACTCCTAGTTGAGAACCACTGGTGTAAAGACACATTGGAAATTTGTGTAATTGATCTTGTTTCTGATAACCTTACTCAATTTTATTATTAATGATGACAGGCTTTATTCTGTTGGTTTTTCTATGTAGATGATCATATATTTTATAAATAATTGAAGTTTTATCTTTCCCTTTAATTTGCTCTACCTTTCTTTTCCTTTTCTTACCACATGGGTTAGGATCTCCAGCATTGCATAGTAGCAGTCATAGTACCTATTTTTCTCGTTCCCAATCTTAAAAGGAATGTGCCTAAATTTTCTCAATTAAGAAAAGTGTTTGCTGTAGGTTTTGGGTACCAATTTAAGGAACTTTTTTCCTATTCCTACTTTGCCAAGATTTTTAATTATAAAACCTTAAATAGATGTTGTACTACGTTAAATGCTTTTTCTGGATCTGTTGAGAAAGATACATGGTTTTTCTCCTTTGGTCTTTACTGTGACGAATAATATCAATGCTTTGCTGGCAAATCTTTTATTGCTGGGATAGAGTATCTTTTTTTATCATTGTTGGATTAGTTGAGTTATCTTATTTTCTGCATTCTCATTCATAAGTGAAATAGGCCTGTCATTTTTTCCCCTTTGTATTGTCCTGATCTGGTTTTGAATCAAGATTACATTAATTTTACAAAGAAGTCTGGGCAGTTTTCTCTCTTTTTTTATTTACTGAACCAATCTGTGATGAGATAAAGATTATCTGTCTCTGGAAAGTCGGGTGGAACACATCTGGGAAGCTATCTGGGGCTGGCTGGGGCTTTGGGGATTACCAGTTGAATTCCTTTTATGCTTATTGGTCTAGTCAAGTATTCTATATCTTCATATTTCCCAAGAAATTCACCAATAACATCTAGATTGTTACATCGCTTAGGGTACACTTGTCCGTAACACTTTATTTTTTTAAAGAAGATTTTATTTATTTGAGAGAGAGAGAGCACAAGTGGATGGAGGGGCAGAGGGAGAAGCAGACTCCCTGCTGAGCAGGGAGCCCGATAAAGAGCTCCATCCTGGGACCCTGGGATCATGAACTGAGCCAAAGGCAAATGCTTAACTGACTGAGCCACCCAACAAGTGCCCCTGTCTGTAATACTTTAAAACTTTTGTTTTAGAAAATGTCAAGCACGTCCAAAAGTAGACAGGATTACTGGCTCCCTGTTCTTCAATAGTTATCAACTCCTGGCCAACCTGGTTTCACCTGCTGCCCCTGCTCATACCCTCACATTAATGGGAAGCAAACCTCTGACACGGTATCATCACAACCGCAGATGCTCCCATATGAGTCTTCAAAAGACAAAGACTCTCTTTTTTTCAACCTATCCTCAATGCCATCACCTGCTCCCAGAAACTAGTAATTCCTCTACATCAAGAAACCATCAGCGTTTAAATTTCCAGTTGTCTCATAAATAAATATCATTTTAAAAATTTAAAACAGAATCAAAGCAAAGTCTATGCCTTGTGCTTAGTTGACCTATCTTCTCATGTCTCCATAACCTTCTGCTCCCTCCACTCTGTTTTCCTGTCCTCTGAAGAAATCATGTCATTTGTCTAGTTTCCCATGATTGACTCTCTGTTCTCCGTAATTCCTGTAAATTGGTGGTGTAATCTCAACTCTTTTTTTTTTTTTAAGATTTTATTTACTTATTTGAGAGAGAGTGCGCACAAGCAGGGGGAGCAGCAGGCAGAGGCACAGGGAGAAGCAGGGAGCCTGATGTGGGACTGGATCCCAGGACCCTGGGATCATGACCTGAGCTGAAGGCAGGCGCTTAACCAACTGAGCCACCCAGGTGCCCCTGTGTAATCTCAACTCTTGATCAGATGTACATTTGATATTTTTAAAAAAGATTTCATTTATTTATTTAGAGACAGAGCTTGAGTAGGGGAAAAGGACAGAGGGAGAGAGAGAGAAAGGATCTCGAGTAGACTCCATGCCGAGTGCAGAGCCTGACGCGGAGCACGATCTCACAACCCTAAGATCATGACCTGAGCTGAAATCAAGAGTCAGGGGCTTAACGGACTGAGCCCCCTAGGCGCCCTGTGCATTTGATATTTTAGCAAGACTTCTTCAAAGAGCTTATTGCATTATTTACTTTTGTTGTGTCTGTGCTTGGTCCTCCCCTTCATGGTATGTTTGTGTATTTCAATGTATAATTTCTCTTTCTCATCCCTTTTCTTGATCAGTCTTGCCAGAATTTTATTTCATTAATCTTTTTAAAGAATTAGCTTATGAGTTCTGTTAATTTTTGTTCTTTTTTCTTCTCCCCTTCGTTAATGTTTGCCCTTATATGCTTCTTCCTTCCTGGTTTTTGAGCTTGCTTTCTGCTCCTGTTCCAACTTTTTAAGTGGGTTGTGTAGCTTGTCTTTGAAGTTATGTTTCCTTTGATTTACTATGGTAAGTCCCACATATTTTGATACACTGCCTTGGAATTCTAAGTAATCAGGAATTTGGCAAAAGTTTTCTTTTCCCCCCCTTTTAAAATTCAATATTCTCTTACTTAGTTTCCAGTAATATGTCTTTGAAACTCTCACTCTGTTATTCGTTTCTGATTTTTTGGCATGACGGTCTGAGAGTATGGTCTGTCTGAGACTGAATGTTTAGAGTTATTAAGTCATCCTTCATGGCATACTACACGGGCAATGCTGTAAGCCTTCTAGATGTATCTGAAAAGTCTGTCTTGTCTGGTGTTGGGCCCATAGGGACAGAGAGAGAGGGAAAGACAAGCACCGAGGCGGAGTGACTGGACGTACTCTACCGCATTAACAGAAGTCATTTCTGGGCGTCTCGACAGTGGAAGCACAGGTGACCTTTATTTTCTTCTTCTTGGACAATAGTTGTTTTTGTTTGTGTTTCCAAATGTTCTTGAAACTGATGTCAAAGGTTTCGCATGTGCCCCTCCCCGGTGGCTCAGGGCACTGGTGTGGACAAAGGGTGACATGTGCCACTGCAGATCACATGGGTGACTCACTCCTCCTCCTCGGCCGCCATCTTGCTCGGCAAGATGAGGGGATTTAAGCTCCCGCTCGACTTGAACATTTATGTGCTGTTATTTGTAAGCTCCATCTGCTGCTGGCGTGGTTACCTGGCAATCCTGGCACCGCGGTCCAGGCTCAGACGCCAGCGTGGCTGGAAGCCTCACAATCCCGGCCCTCGGGGGAGAGCACGCTCCCACCCACACGCGGGGGATGAGGCCTTCCTTACTGCAGTATCAGCAGGTGATGTGGCCTTTTCCCTCCTTTCGCTTAGTGATGAACGTATTTCTTCCTGCGTCGTGTTCTCGGTTTCCCAGGCTGCAAGCCCATGTCCAGGGAGAGCAGACCTGAAGGGCGCGGTTCTGCTCGCGCAAATACACGGGTATCTCTACCCTTGGCAGCCCCAGGACTGCAGGCCTGCTGAGGGACAAACGTGTGCTCCCTGTTTTAGTAAATGTTTTCCTTCTTAATCAGCGGTGGGAAATGCCAGAAGGGTCTGCAGCCGTCTGCTGACACTGGGGACTGGGGAGGGGGTGTCAGTAGGCCCTCGAGCTTCTGTTTTTGTTTTACTCAGTCATGCCAGGAATATCCTCACCTCGGGATTCCAGAATCGCCCCCACGGGACCAGCTCCTCGTTCTTTCGGCAAACGTCTGCACATCTTGAAGCCCCAGGTGCTGCCCCAAGTCCGTTTGCCCCATGCTGCAGAGAGGGACCGTGCGGGGGAGGCGCGCGTGCCTGTGTATTATTCACTTTATATACATTATACATGAAGCGACATGGATTGGCTTCACAACGCTTGGATGCAAGAAATGTCACAGCACTGAAATTAGCTCTAAGTTCTCCCTCACCAAGAGGACGATATGACCAATATCGGGTATTATCGGGGTACCCGTCCCCTCTCCAGTCCCTGGGGGCAACACAGTTCCAGAGACACCTGAGAAAGGGCCTTCGGTTTTCAGCAGAGGAGGGACCCCTGCTTTCCGAGCTCAGGTGACCTGTCGGAGAAGCCCTGGTGCCTGCCAGCGTGCCAGGGCCCCTGAGCAACTACCCACCTCACTTGGCAGCACACGCTGGCCCAGACCCCGCTGAGGAGATGGCGCCCCTGGAGGCGGCACCGAAATCTCATTTGGCAAATGCCCATCCCGGCGCTGTCAGCAGCTCCGCCTCAGAGGCGCCCTCGTGTGGTCACGCGTGGGAACGACGCCACCCTGCACACCCCGCAGGGCTCGCCCCAGCGTCTGCGTCTTGGTTCTCCTGGTCCCCAAACTCCTCTTTGGGTCTGCGATTCACCTTAAAGACTGGAGGCTGCTCCAGCCTTAGACACTGGATGGGTATTTTTCATTTAGATTCCTCCCAAACGAGCAGATCGTTTTAAAATAGTGCGTGTTTCCTTTGTTTCCTTATGGACAATATTTCAAAGGAGGAGGGAAAGGGAAAGGGAAAGGAAAGGGGAAAAGGAGGGAGAAATTGCTAAGGAGGCTTGAACACTCCAGAGGATGGTCGGGGAGGCAGGAATGAGGGTGGTGAGGTGTTGGGAGACCAGGCAGAGGGCTTTGGTGTGTGCATTCAGGGCACTGCCCATCTCCACTTTGCTCCGCCATTACCACAGTGGCCCTGGGTCCCCATCCTGCGGCTCCTCACCCCGAAGCAGCACGAGGCTGTGACTAGAGAGCTGGTTGTCTTAAAGAGACAGTCAGACTTCCCACGGCGAGTGGTCAACCCGGCACAGTGTAAAAGGAAAGTCAGCTCTTTACTGTAAACCAGCAATTCAATACATCAAAAGTCAGTGAGGCTTCTTGTCAATCAGTACTTGAGATCTCCCACCTGAATGCCGTGGTGGGCGCAGAGAGCAGGCTGGCTGTGGAGAAATGCACTCTGAGAAATTCGCGTGCGCGTGGCCCTGGGCCTCTCGCTGGGTTGCTTCCCAGGGCCTAGCCAGCTTTGTTTGACATGTTGCCAACACCGAGACTTCTGGGTTCTCTTGCTCTCTTGTGTTTACGGAAACGCAGGAGTGCTTATTTTTCTCTGGCTCACACGGTTTCTTTTGTCTTTCTACCACTGTTTCTTCCCGTTTGGAATAAATTTTCTTGCTTACGGCTCAGGGCTGAATCCTGACCTGTCTGGAGGTTGAATGAGGGATACTTTTGTGGAAGACCGTGAAGGGACGTTTTCATCAGAGTCTGGGACAGTTGAGAGCTCTGTGTTCTTTATCACTGGCAACACGTCACCAGGTAGAGTGAGATCAGGGATGACACCATTGTCACCAAAGGCTAAAGGAGAGGTCCCCAGGCCCCTCCCTGCACAAGTCCACTGTCCCTGCGCAGATACCAGCCCAAACAGGCAGAGACAAATTTTCTGTCCATTAGCTCCAGCATCTTCTCCACTCAGGGTCAGTGGGAAAGTGCCCCTCACATGACACCCCAGATTTCGTCCATCACTGGTGCTGCTAGTCGTCTCTCCCTGGAGGCCTCCCCTCTCCTCAAGTCTGTGGTTTCATTCTCTGGTCTAGCCCTTCATTCCCTGCACCTCTCAACCCTTCTCCTAGGCCCCTGGAATCCACAACCAGCAATTACCCTAGAGGCCCAACCTTACCCTCGGATGTTCCCTCCTCTCTCTTGCCTTAATGCACCATTCAACAAATAGTGATTGAGCAGTTATTAGGACCATTGTTTTGATGCTGAGGATACAGCAGTGGACAAAAGAAATCAGCTTCTACCTTACATCTTTGTGAGGGAGTGAGCACCTAACATCTATCATGTCACACGTGGTTAGCGCTATGAAGACGAATATAGCCGGGTTAGGGGAAAGAGAATGGTGGTGTGGGGGCAGTGTGGCTGTTCTATACAGAGGAGAGAAGAAAGCCTTTCAGATAAAGTGGGAGCCATGTCCTCTGTGGGGGAAGGGCTGCCCACCTCAGGAACAGCAATCACCCCAGCACCCAGACTGTGGTGTTGAAATACCATTTCCCAGGTGTGCTGGTCCTAGGTCCAGGGCAGGAAATGCGCCGTGTGATCCTTGAGCGTCTTAAAAGAGCAAGGCCTATCAAAGACAATCAGGGCCCTGTCAGAAGGACGAAGCGCCATGCTAAAGATGGGATAACGTGAGCACCAAGAAAGATAAGACTGCGATGGATGGAAAGATGTTCGAATCCATGAGTTTATGATGATAGTAACTTTGGTCACTTAATTGGTCTCTGTTGGAGAATGGTAAGGAACCAACTTATTATTTTGAAAACTGGTTAATATAGGAAGAAAGGTCAAGCATTTACACTGCCTTTCCATGCAAACTATACCTCGGGGCAACCAGATAGTAGATGAGGGGACATTTGTCTTTACAGAAGTATTTCGGCTAAGGAATAAAGAAGAATTATAGAATTTAAGTTACCAGTTGACAATGCTAATGATGTAATGGGCCCAGGCAGTGAACATCAACCAGTTTGAGTGTGATGAAAAGAGAGAGAAACAGACATTAGCTGCCTCCTGATGGAAGGCTACCCCACCGCCTCTAGGATCTAAACACCGATTTGTAGGAAATGCACAGGTGGGACAGTCAGCAAAACCCCAAATGAAGGAAACTCTGTGGGGCAAATGGTCTTGTTTCAACAAATACACTGAAAAGGAAAAAGAGAGGGAGGGAGAACCTAGGGATTGAAAGAGACTTAAAAGGTATGTCAAACAATCGCACTGTGTCCATCTCTTTTGGATTCTGATTTTAAAAAAAACAAGCTGACCAAAACTTAATGGTACCATTGGAAATTGGAACACTGGGTATGAGATGATATGAAGGAACTGTTATTTCCTGTGAGAGCAGTAATGGTATGATCATGTTTAAACACGAGGTCTTATCTTAGAGAGACACGCGCTGAAACACACACAGATGAAATGACACGGTGTGTATCTCTGGGACTGGCTTCAAAACCACGCAGGCTTCAAGGGAAGAGAAGCAAGACTGGCCATGAGTCAGTCGTGTTGAATCTGTGTGATGGGTACATGGGGTCCCTAAGTGAACAGGATGCATAGAGTTTCTACCAACTCAGGCTGGACAGGAACAAGAAAATAAACACTTGTGTGTGATGCCTCTGAGATTTGGGGGTTCTGTGTCACTGCAGCATAACCTAATTTACCTTGACAAATTTAGTTAACAGGATGAAAGGGTTTGTTCTGAGCAACTGGAATATTGGGCTTTTCATTTCTTGAGATGGGAGTGTGGGAGGAAGGGGTTTGGGGGGGCAGGATTCAGAGCTTGTGTTTGGACACACTAAGTTTGAGATTCGTATCAGGCCTCAGGAGTCCAACTGCAGATGTTAAGTCAGCAGCTCGATACACAGGTCTGATTTCCGGGGTTCAGAAGTCAGGCTGGAAGTACACACTTGGGAGTCGTGAGCGGGAGGCCAAGTTAGATCCTTAGGAAGTGGGTGCAGGTAGAGAAGAGTGTAGACAGCTTTAAGGCACCGAGTGAAGACACACAACAGTGTTGAAAGCTGCTGACAGGTCACCAAGATGAGAACTCTCAACTGACTTGAGACTGCGCTGTGGAGTGACCAGTGACCACAGGAGCAACTTGGGTGGCGTTCCAGGAATGAAACTGATTGAAGTGGGTTCGAGAAAGATTAAGAGGAGAGTAAATGCAGTCTGATTAACTCTCTTGAAGAGGATTGAGGTAATAGAATGGTGGCAGTGGGAGAGGTCTGGGGTCAATGGAACTTCTAGAATTAAAAAAATTTTTTAGATGGAAGAAATTATAGTACATCTGAATGTTTTGGGAACACATGCATGTTTCCTTCAGTAGAAAGATAAGAAAATTGGGGCACCTGGGTGGCTCAGTTAAGTGACCAACTCCTGACCTGAGGGTGGTGGGATTGAGCCTGGGATGGGCTCCGCCCTGAGTGCCCTCCCCCCAATGCACGCTCTCTCTCTCTCTCAAAAAAATGCCGAGGTAGTGTGAGAGGGGCCGATGGATGAAGTGGTGTCCATGAGTAGGCACAAGGCTGAGACCCAGCGGAGGCCTGCGCTTGGGGACATGCAGGGCTCATGCTCTCTGCAGGGTGGGCCTGGGCAGAAGGGGTGGGAAGGCAGGAGGCAGAGAAACCGACTCGTGTGGCTTGAGTCAGTGCCTGAACTGACAGCAGAGCGGGGTTGTTCTGGATGAGCCGTGAGGTTTTTTCCAGGTCTCACATTGATAATCTCAGAAGTGAACTTTTCCTAATAATCTGGTTGTCAGCTCTTTCCTCTTCTTCATCTTGCAGCTCATTTCGTACTGCCGATGCCCCCACGGAGCGGGGCTTGGCTCCACCCCCCGCCCCCAGAGCAGCTGCCTCCGCTGTCCGCAGAATCGCCCAGGCCTGCAGCTGGCCCACGAGTTTGCCCCTAGCTTCCACGTAGCCGGCGCTTGGTGGCTGCCTGTTTTTTCCACTGGCCGCGTTGGAATGGTAATAGTACTTAGCCCACAGGCTCATGTAGAGGGTGCCGAGGGCTCAGTCCGTCTCGGGCACCTAGGGTTCGAGCTGCTAGTGTTCTCACCTGCCCTCACTTCCGCATCTCGGGCGAGCGCAGCTCTCCGCTGTGGAGTCTCGGATGCTCCCCGCTGCCCTCCCGATCTGGTCCAGACTTCTTCACTCGTCAAATGGAGCCCTTTGCCAGCTGGCTCCAAACTCCTTTTACAGCCCGGTGTCTCAGCCCCTTGTTTCCATGTTCCTTGTATTTCAGACACAGACCTTGCCACTCTCCAACCCATGTCTTTATTTTTTTTTTCTTCCACAATTTCACAAAAGATAACCCACTCCCACCTCCCAAACTGGAGAAGTCCTGTCCATTTTTTAAAATTCAACTTAAGTCGTACCTGGAGGGTGTCCCTGACCTCCCTCTGGACACCTCTGATCCTGGGCTAGCTCATTCTTAACTCTGTCCCCTACCTCTGAGTTTGCCTGTCTGTCCTACCTGAGGAGCTTGGGGGCAGGAGCTTGTTTTGTCCCTTTTAGTGCCTTTAATGGCACCTGGCGCCAATAAATGTCTTGGGTGGTGGTTGGTTACTCCCTCCTTTTTTTTTTTTTTTTTTTTTTTGAGCGATCAACAGCGAAAGACCGTGAGCAGGGGAAGGGGCAGAGAGAGAATCTTACACAGGCTTCACTCAGTGTGGAGCCCTACCTGGTGATTGATTCCAGGACCCCGAGGTCATGACCTGAGTGGAGATCAAGAGCTCCGCTTCACTGAGCCACCCAGGTGCTCCTTATCCCTCCTTTGTAGCCATCTCTTTTCCAGCCCTAGCGTTACATATTGAATTATTTGTCAAGCGTCTGTCTTCTCCATCAAGCCATAAATGTCATGGGAGACTGGACGTTAGCTTTATTTCTACCCGTGTCACCAGAGCCTAACACACAGCCATGGCTTAATAAAGGATAAAACAGAATGAAAGGATTTGACCACCTTCCCAAGTGCCCGCGGCACCCCCGCAGATCTCGAGGTGGCCTCCAGGTGGCGCTCGCCGCCCAGGGATGCCGGCGCGGGTGGGGCGGGGCGGGGCGGGGCGGGGCGGGGCGGGGCGGGGCGGGGTAGTCTCAGCCCGGCCAGGCCAGGTGCCCGTCGTGGGGTGGACGTACCGCCTCTTCTTCTGAGTCAGGTGCGCGTTGCCGCCCTGCGCAGTTGGACCTCGGAGATATTTTAGAGATGTTAAGTAGGGAGGGAGGAGGGGGCTGCCGCCTTCCGGTGCCTCGAGTGATGTTTAAGCCTCTGGTGCCAGCAGGTGAAGGAGTCACATCTCTGCTGGCGGCTGACAGCTGCAACATGCACACACACACAATGTTATCAGTCACAATAATGATAAAAGCAAGTGCGTGACTTGTCCAGCACACTTACTAGGTGTCAAGCACTGTTCTAAGTGCCTTGTCTGTATTAATTCAAAGGCACATTATAAGATAAATCAAATTTACATTTTATATTGAGGAAACTCAGGTGCAGAGGTTAAATAACTTGGCCAAGATTGCTCACTGAACAAGTAGCAGAGGTAGGGTTAGAACCGAGGCCATCTGGTGCCGGGATCCGCAGGCTTTCCACTCTGCAACGCGGCTTCCCTCTGATGGCTGAGTTGTTGGCCATCTAACTGTCCAACTAGCTAGTACCCAGCCAACCAGACTGTGTTTATTCAGCACCTGCCATGTGCCAAGCACCTTCCTTTGCCCTGGGATAAGCAGGTGAAAGAGAGAAAAACATCTGCCTTTCAGGAGTCTCAGGCTGTCGAGGGAGACCAAAGTGTTGGGATGGGCATGTGCCAAGTAGGTGCCCAGGGCAGGAGTGGCGGGAATGGAGACGCCAGCCTTTTCACTGTCTTCCCAGGCAGCTCACCTGGCTTTTTTATTTTTTATTTTTTTTGCTGTCCCATTCCTGTTATTGGTCTTCCTCTTTTTATTTTATTTTTTTGGTCCATCAATTTTGGTGCTGGAAACCTGTTGGGGCTCAGGCATCCCCCTCTCCAGTTTCGTCCTGCAACCCGTGCATAGGGCTGGGACCTCCACTGTCCCCATTCTCCCCACATTTTCCCATCGCCATCCTGACCCCATTGTCTACGCTGCAGCTTGCCTGATCCTCCACTGAGCTCTGCTTTCCAAGGCCCCAGCCCAGCCGCACCATGTGCTCCACCTGTGAAATCTTCAAGCCCCCGCTTGAGGGCTGGGTAGTTTGTATTATCAGTAAATAATAAAATCACTTGTTGTGGCTCAATCACACTTCTTTTCTTTTTTTTTTTAAAGATTTTATTTGTTTCTTTGACAGAGATAGAGACAGCCAGTGAGAGAGGGAACACAAGCAGGGGGAGTGGGAGAGGAAGAAGCAGGCTCCCAGCGGAGAAGCCCGACATGGGGCTCGATCCCAGAATGCCGGGATCACGGCCTGAGCCGAAGGCAGACACTTAACGACTGTGGCTCAATCACACTTCTACTTGCACCCCAACTAGTGGTGTCTGTAAGACCTGCAGACTCTAGACTCTTTCCTTTTCTTCGAATGCATCCCCCGTCCCCTGCCCACCCATCCTAGACACCATGGGTGGTCCCTGGAACCATGTGATGGTCCCTCAACTTTTCTGTCTCCATGTAGACACCTGCTCTCGAAGTCCACCAGGCTGCATCAGCTGGGATCTGCTTTCTCTGCTTCATCGGAGATGCTGCAGGAATCCACACAGTTGGCAGGTTGGTTCCAGGTGGGGCTGGCTGCATGATTTGTGGGACCCACTACAAAATGAGCATATGAGGTCCTTGTTAAAAACTTTAACAATTCAAGATGGTGACAGCAAGGCATTAAATGAAGTACAAGCCTTTCTAAGCACGGGACTTTGTGAGACTGCACGAGTCACACACCCTTGGAGCCCTGATGCTAGGTCATAAACATGGCTCTCCCTTCACAGAGCTTCCAGGGCTCTCAGATCCCCTTGGTGTCTCAGAGCTGCTGTCTCTCCTGCCCCATAATTTTTTAAAAAGATTTTATTTATTTATTTGACAGAGAGAGAGAGACAGCCAGTGAGAGAGGGAACACAGGCAAGTGGAGTGGGAGAGGAAGAAGCAGGCTCCCAGCGGAGGAGCCCGATGTAGGGCTCAATCCCAGGACTCTGGGATCACGCCCTGAGCCGAAGGCAGATGCTTAACGACTGAGCCACCCAGGCGCCCCTCTCCTGCCCCATTGGCTGGTCACTGCTCCTGTCCTCAGCTATCCCATAATGCCCCAGTCCCAGACAACCTCTCTCCTGCCTCACTTGCCTTCTGGAAAGCTTTCTTGAGTGGAAGAGAAAGGCTGGAGTTCCCACCAGTGTGAAAGCCATCTGGACCACATGGCATGGTAGACGAAGACTGAGAATGTCTTGTCATAGTGAGCCCTCTCAGAGCCCAGTCTCCTCAGCTACCTATGTGACTGAATCTAGACATTAAGAGAAAAAAAGATAGAGGCTGGGAAAGAACCAGCAAGCAGCTGGACTCTCTCTGGCTAAGTGTTGATGAAGCATTCCGCATGTGTTCCTGGATCTATCCCTTTATGGGCCTTTTATATTCCCCAGTTTATCGCTTGAGAGATGAGGGAACAGGCTCAGAAAGATTAATATCTTGCTCCAGGTCACACAGCTAGCAACTGGCAGCTGCCGGAGTTAAGCCTAGGTTGGTGTGAGGACAAAGTCTACATGCTTTCCCCTATCTCCCTCTCCAAAGGGGCAGCGTTAGGTCTGACACTTACTCACCGAATCCAACACTTCTTCCTGCCCTCTCCCTCCACCCCAGCACGGCGATTACCTCCTGAGGCAATTCAGTCTCCTCCCTGGAGCCTGAGAGGGCGACAGGTGCACCTTCTACTTACTGATAATGAACGCTCCCCAGCATTCAGAATTCACTTCTTTCACAAGGGGTTCTACCACAGCCCCTCTCCCTCCAGCCTTTCTCTTCCATGGGCTGGGAAGGAATGTGGGAGGACTCTGTCCCCCTCTGCTCAGCACTGGCCTGCAGTCCTCACGCTCCCTGGACATCTCTCACCATCTCCTCCCCGACTTGAACCTTTGGCACCCACCCCGTCCGGGCCACAGCCAGCCCCACTGTTCTGTTGCAGACTGCCTCTGCCAGTGCCCTTCCCACAGCACCACGAGTGGTATTTAGGAGACACGGAAATGAGACCACTGACTGCACAGTGGAAGATGTTAAGGTGTGGGCTTTTTTTTTTTTTTAATCTAGGTGTGCTAAAGGCATTGAGGTTATATTTTTTAAAATAATCGTTTTAAGGAGACATACACTGAAGCATTAATTGATGAAATCAAGGATACTTGGGCTTGCCTCAAAATAATATGGGAGGGGAGACATAGGCAGGAGTTTGGACAGAACAAGACTGAACTCAAGAACTCTGCATGTAGGAGAGTGGGGATGTTGAGCAGAGTGGGGAAGATGTCTAAAATTGGTGAGTGCACCAAGGTGAAGAAATGTCATATTTGGGCTTTTCTAGAATTAATATGTAACCAGGTATCTCTTTCCCTTCCTCTCTGCCACCACCCCTCAGCCCCCCACCGCCCCTATCATCAGCCAAGACAGGGCATGGCCCAGCGTTCATCTCTGGAATGAACGCCTTCTTCCCGTGTGTTGCTGGGATGCTGGGGGCCTGTACAGGCCTGTACAGGCCTGAGCGGAGCTCCCCCAGGCTTCTGTCTAAGCACAGGCACCCTGGCCAGCCTGCATGGCTGCAGCCACTCTTGCCCCCTCTGCCGCACGATGCTGCTATCGAGGGCTGGCCCGTACCTAGACCATTGCTTTTCACACTGGCTAAGGAGTGCTTGCTTGGGTGGCGACTTCAGAAGGAGGCTGGCTGCATGGCAACGCCTCCTCCTGGGCTCCATTGTGCTCAAGGAGGCCTCTTTTGTTCTCAGGCTGAAGTCCTGGACCATTGTTTCAGGAGCCCTGTTTTGGCTCTCGTGGGGGCCAACCCCTCCTCACAGGAACAGAAGTCCAAGGGCCAAGTCTATGCCAACCAGGGTCAGTCCTTTCGGATTCTCCTGTCCCTTGGGTACCTGGGATCCAAAATTCTCTGCCCAAATGCCCCAGCCTCTTCCAGGGCTGCATGAGCCTCTTTCCCATGGGTCCTGTCTGTGGTGAGCTCACCTAGGCCATAGGGACCACCAAGGGCAGCTGTTTTTAGCAAGGCTTTGGATAGAATTTACACATGTGGGTTGAGGTGTTTGTTCACTGCCTGCTGGGTGGAGTTAGGGGTAGGAGGAAAAGGTGGGAGTGCAGGCAAACTGCCTCCGTTTATACTTTTGCACATGTTAGGGCCAGGTGTGAGTCCGCGGTCCATCTGGGAAAGGAAAAATACTACTCCTTCCTTCTTACTGAGTCACTCCCTTTCCTACCCTTTCCTTCCTCTAGGGTGGATTAAAAGGCTTCTTGAGGAAAACACACCAATCAACAAATGAGCGAAAAATAGTACTTCAAACTACACTTCGTAGGAACAGGCACAACCCATGTGCCAGAGATAGAGCGCTCAGCAGACCACCCACCAACATGCCTTTGAAAGAAAACTCTTAAGGGATTTGGCGGACGGTTGGCCTCTGTAGGGGACAAACAGGGGCTGACATCTGCCTGAGGCTGGGAGGGACAGAGAAGAGGAGCCCATGGGAAGTGAGCCTTGCTGGCTCTGTGGCCGCCAGCAGGTTGGAGGGTTCTCCGCTAGGGGAAGGGTTTCCAGGCTGCTGTTTCCTGCACAGCCTCCTCTTCACGGGTTGGCTGGCTTGGAAACCCAATGTGAGCAGCAAATGCTGCGGAGGTATTCCAGCTGAAACAGGGCCGGGGGGAGGTGACGGTCCTGCTTGGGGACCTGTCCACCTGCTCCAGAGGAACAAGGTGGAAACTTCCAGATCTGGGGAGTGCACTAGATGAGGGGAGCACAGGTCAGGGTGCGCCACGCTGTTCCAGGCCCTGGGAGCCAGAGCTCAGGGTCAAGGCTGGGGTGAAAGGGCCCAATGCTGGTCACTGGGGACAGTCTCCACTCTCCTCAGTGCCAGAGCACACTGGCAGTTACCATTATCTACCTTTAAGTAAGATAATGCAAAAAGCTGCCCGTACTGTGCAAGGAACTAAGTAAATGTTAGACGATTTCCACAGTGAGAGGGTAGGTGTGGATGTTCCTGGCCAGGTGTTCCATCTGGTCACCCGCCATGACTGTCTTCTTCAGCCTCCCAGTGCTGGTGACGAAGCTGACGTCACCCAGCTCAGACCCACCCTCCCATCCTCTACTCTGTGATGCTAGGGCCCGGACTCTGCAAACCAGTTCTCTGCGGCCAGCTCTCCAGCTCAGGCTCTGTCCCTAAGGGGCTGGGAGTGGGCCTGCTCCTTCCCCGCTGCTTCCTGCTCCTCTGAGCATCACTCCAGCAATGACTCTCCACCTTGCGGTGACTGTTCCTTCCCGTGGCAATGTGTTCCCGTTTCCAGTTGTTTCCACATCTCCAGCACCAGCCTCAGAGATACGAGGCAGGCGCCCCTCATTGGGGGTCTGGGCCTTAGCTCTGCAGGCCCCTGTTCCAAGCTTCTAAGTGACTGGAACCCCCATCTCTCCCCTTGCCCTCCAGCTGCGGAAGTGGAGCCACTTCCTGCCCTTCTTTACCTTGATATTCTCTTTTTGCCTTTTAAGCCTCCAATTTGCCTCACCTATTGCCTAGATTAAACTCCCTCTGTTAAAATAACTGGAGTGGTTCCTGTGTTCCTATGAGACTGACTGGTACACGTCCTCAGAGGCACTGCTTGGGACACTGACCAGGGAGTATCCCCGGCTGGACTGCTTTGAGGAGCCTGACCTCAGAAACTCTTGCCTGTAGCCCCAAAACGTCAACCTCTATGGTAAGGGAACTCTGTACTCACAGGAAAATTCTCCTTATCTAATGCAACATTTATAAACAAACTCACTCCAGGAGGGAGGGTTTAATTTGGGAAAGCCAGTAGGGACCCTAAATCTTTTCATCCCAATCAAAGCTGTCAAAGCCCGTTAGCATCAGAGCTAGTAAGGTGGCCCCAAAGCTGCTGTCCGCCCAGCAGCCCTTCTGTCACCAAGGAAACCACACATCAGAGCAGAAAGCGATGAATAGGGCCCCTAGGAACCAGCCTGAAACTCAATCCTCTGACATGTTGTCATTATCAGCTCTGCTGAAGTGCAGCACCTCCTGCAAGAATGATTCTCTGAAACTTCTCTGCCTCCATGCCCCTGTCTCCTGTCTCCCAAATTGAGAATATGCCCACTTCTGAGAAAGACACGTGCTGGCATGCATGACAGACAACAAACGCAGTCCCTCGCTTCCTCAACAAAGATAAGGCATACTGTCTGCTGCATTGACGTCAAGACTAGTATCGTTGGGACACCCCCATCTGCCTCCCCAGACCCAAATGACTTCTGGTCACCTAAGACCCCTAAGTGGTGGTCATGAAGTCTGCCCCCAATCCTGCATAGCAGTACCAGGACAGCACATTCCACAACGATCCTTTCCTCTATCTGAATTTATGTTTGTTGTTACCACCCTGCAAATGATTAAAAAAACTCTATCTTATCAATGACTGATAACTTCAAATGTAACAAGAGGATTTACTCACTCATCCAATCATACCATAAATATTTACGTGAGCTCCTCCTGTGTGCCTGGCCCTAGGCTAGGCACTGAGGTTAATAATCACTTTTTAGTCATGGATGGAGCCAAAGGACACTTGGGATGGTCAGAGAGGGCAGTTCTGAGAAGGGGACATGATCAGCTGTGTTCCAGGTATTCACTGCTATGTAACAAACCACCACAAAACTTAGTGGTTCAAACAATGACAGCAATTATTTTCTCATGAATCTACAATTTAGGCAGGGCTTGGTGGGGACAGAGTGTCTCTGCTCTACCTAGCATCAGCTGGGGCAGCTTGGAAGGTAGGGACTGGACTCATCTGAAGGCGTGCTCATTTACATGTCTAGTGGTTGATGCTGGCTGTTGTCAGGGATCTCATCTGGGGCTGTCAACTGAGACACCTGCATGTGAACTCTCCATGCAGCTGCTTGTCTTTTTCACAGTATGGTGGCCAGGTTTCAAGAGTGGGCCTCCCAAGGGAGAACTAGGTTGAAGCTGTATCATCTTTTTTGACCTAGTGTTAGCATTTACACAGAGTCAATTCTATAGCATTTTATTCACAAGAAGCAAGCTCCTAAGGCCAGTCCATATTTAAGGGGGAGAGGTATTAGACTTTACCTTTTGATAGGTTAAAGTCTAAGAATTTGTGGATGTGTTTAAAACCATGACAAGCTATGACTAAAAGAAGAAATTAGTGAAGAGCATTCCAGAAAAAGATCCTAGTATATAAAGTCCCCAAGGGTAGAAAAAGCTTGTTGAGTTCAAGGCAGGGAAAGGCCAGCAAGGCTGGAGCACAGTGAGCAAGGGGGGGTGTGTGGGACGAGGTTAGAGGGACAGAACCATATTAAGCAGTTGTAGGAGTTTGGATTTTATTCTAGGTGCAGTGGGACCTATTGGAAGATTCAATATTTAAATTCACATCTTGAAAGGAAAGGATCCTCCAGTTGCTACGTGGAGAATGGATTGAAGTGATAGAGGAACAGAGAAAGCCAGTTAGGACATTATTGGACTAAGAATGTTGGCACTGGAGATGAAGGTAACTAGAAGCACTTGAGAAAAGGTGGGAAAAATGGAAAGAATTTTTTAATAGACTAGATGTGAGAGTGAGGGAAAGGAAAGTAGGCAAGAAGGACTCTCAGGTTTCAGGCTTGGGCATCTGCGTGTATAGTGGAGCCATTTCCTTTGATTGGAAGACTAGGGGAGGAGCTTGTTGATATGAGTGATAGGTAAAATTTCAAGTCTATTTTTAAGCACTTAAAAGTTTGAGATGTTTGTGAGATATGCCAGTGACAATGAACAGAGAGCTGGATATATGAGCTTAAAACTCAGTGGAGAGTATGGGGCTGGAAATATAAATTTGGAAATCTTCAGCATATAGATGGTATTTAAAGCCATGGGTCTGGATGAGATCATGTGGGGATCTAGAATGAGCAAGGGTATGAAGATTTATCCCTAGAAAGAATAGCCTGCAAAAGAGACTGAAGGGTGGCCAAACAGCCTAGAGGGAAATCAGGGCATTGTTACAGAAACAACGAGAGGAGGCTTGGAAAGAGTGAATTCAGAAAGAAAGAATTGGTCTAAAGCTCCTCCAGGTCTGAATGTCTATGATCTTATGAATGTCTCAAATCTCCTCAATCTGGGAAATTCTGTGACTCTATTGCATCTTTGAAAAAACAAACTTCCTGGTGAATTTTTGGGTCTCCAAAGACCATAAAAAAATGCTTCTTGACAATGAGGAATTTTGTATCTGGGCCTTAAAGTTATCATGGGTGAGGTCAAGCTCAGAACAAAAATGAGGATCCCTAGAGAGAAGCTAGAGCATAAATGGTGGGTGGCAAAATATGTGGGGTTTTCTGATTTCTGAATCCAGTAGAGTTGGTTTAGTCATGGCAGACCCCCCAGGTGGCTAAGGACAAATGGCAGCCCCTGTCTTTAGATAGGGACCTGTGTGGACCCCAATCCTTGTTTTCTTTAAGCACTCTCTGAATCTGCACTCTATGCACAGGGTTGGCTTGTGACGTCAAGGCGCTTCAAATTTGTGTCCGTGGAGTCATCTGAGGGTTCTTGGCTGGACCCTCGTCTAGGAGGGCAGTCTGGCAATTGGATTGCTTCTGCTGGGTGGTGTGGGATTGTGTGAGATTGGGTCACCAGAATGGCACTGACACAATGATTTAAGGTGATTCTCACATCAGACACAGAGCAAATTCAGTGCCCTGGCCTACTGATGATTCACTGCCAACATGCAGACTTGAACTGTATATGTGGGCCCATGCCTCAGCTTTCACCCATCTGTGTTTCAGCATAGTGCCATCTCTGATTTATAGCACTCCAAGATGTAGGATAGTGGCAGACATCCTTTACCCTGTATACTCCCTTGCCTCCTGGGGTTGTCAACCCCTGCCCTCTTCAGGCTTCACACCACCACTCAGGAAGGTCTTCAGGGGTGGCTATGCATATCTCCTCTGAAGGTTTTTTAAGACTGTTGCTTTGCCATGCCAACAGGTTCTTCCAACTGACGTCCTCTGCCTCCAGATGATATAGTCATGCTATGTTTTCCCAAGTCTGTCTTGAAGGTATGCCCAATAAGGAATGGACATTCCTTATTTGATGGGAGACTGTTTTTCTTGCTCTTTCCATGTCTTCTTGCCTTTCCTCCCCGTTGCTAGTGGTGTGTGGAAGCGGGGGTACAGGTAACACTGGAAGTGATCATATTCCAAAAATGAAATGATTATGGCCTAAAGAATTAAACAGAATACATGGTTTGAAGACATGTTGTTCTATTCTAACACTATAAAATTCCAATCAGAAAATTCAATATAATCAGAAAATGGATTATCATTCATATTTTTCTGCATGTTCTGGGTAAGGCTTACATTCTTGGTCATCAGCGAAGCACAGAGACAACAGTTGATAGAGTGATTGGAAGCCAGCATGCACAGCTGCTGTGAAGGATGATGCAATGTCATAAGTAATGATACAATCAGCATTAAATAAATGGTATTACAGAACTGCAGAGGCATAAAAAAAAAAAAAAACCCAAACAAACAAAAAACCCACACCCCAAACCATCTTGTTTCAATGCAAACAGGTTTCAAAGCATGACATCGTGAGCAGTAGTAGTGTTCCTGCTTTTTTCTTGCTGCGAGAGATAGAACATTAGGCAAAAGAGCAAGAAGAGATGCTTGCTGCATCTGAACAGAAGTACTTGGTGCCTGGACTCTATACAGAATCTTCATGTGCAGTGATGGAACAATGAACAAATATGTAAGTCCCTCTCTGCTACTGATGATTCTAAATCTTCATTGGTAAATGTCAATATCTCACATGGGCCCACAAATTTTGAAATACATTTTTTTTGAAATGCATTTTAAAATCAAATTGTTTAGATGACAAGGACCCTGAAAAAATACCTTTCCAGGGTTCTGCCCACCAGAGGTGCCCCGGGTCATTGGTGATCTTGAAAATGGTCTCAGTGGACTGGTGGTGATAAATACCTCATTGGAGTAAGCACAAGGAGACAGAAGAGAAAAACTGGAGACAATGAATATAGACTAAGTTTTAAAAAGACTTTTGCTGTAAATAAGAGACAGAGAAATGAGGCAGAAGTTAGAGGGGACTGTAGGGGGAAGAGTCTGCTCTTTTTTTTTTTAGGTGTATGCTGATAGGCAAGGTTCAGCAGAGGGAGGAAAGTCGATGCTGTAGGAACAAGAGCAGTTTCCTTGAGTAGACAGGAAGGGATGAGAATGTAATGGAGTGGGTCATGGGGCTCTCTCAGCCGAGTAGCATCTCAGCCTAGTAGCAGGTAGGAAGGCAGAGAATGTGGGTGCAGGTGCTGCCAGGAGTGTAGGTGTGGTGGTGAGTGGGCAGAAGCTCTCTTCTCAGTGCTTGTTTTCTCCATGAAATAGGAAGTGAGATCATCAGCAGAGAGAGCACGTGGATGGTGAGAACGTGAAACATGTTTGAAGAGATGAGAGTGAGGAAGCACCACCTGGGTGAGTAGGCCAGGAAATGTGGCAGGATTGCTGGCTGCCCTGATACCCAGTGGAGACAAGACTAGTGAGACCAGTCAGTTTGGTTTTTGTTATTGGTATTGTTTTCTCTTTTCACACACAGCTGCATGGGTACGTGTCATTGTAGAACAGGCATAGGATTCGATTTAACCAGGATTAACGTGCTGTTATCAGTCCATTGCCTCTCAGCTCCAAATTCAACTTCATTGCTTGTTGGTGATGTTGGAACGTTTCTCCTTTGCCACATGATATGATGTTATGCTTCATCAGTAGAGGGCACTGGAGCAAAAAGGGGGCATTTCCTGGTTCCAGTGTGCTTTTATCTGAGCGGGCTTTTGTAGTGCACAGTGGCAGGCAGTGTGCAACACCTCTTCAAAGGCATCTTTTCAAAGCACCCAGAAGGTGACTTGCCGGCAGGCACTTCAGTGACTTCACTGCTCAAAATCATTAGCCATCAGGGAAATTCAAATCAAAACCACACTGAGATACCACCTTACGCCAGTTAGAATGGCAAAAATTGACAAGGCAAGAAACAACAATTGTTGGAGAGGATGTGGAGAAAGGGGATCCCTCTTACATTGTTGGTGGGAATGCAAGTTGGTATAGCCACTCTGGAAAACAGTGTGGAGGTCCCTTAAAAAGTTAAAAATTGAGCTACCCTATGATCCAGCAATTGCACTACTGGGTACTTACCCCAAAGATACAGACATAGTGAAGAGAAGGGCCTTATGCACCCCAATGTTCATAGCAGCATTGTCCACAATAGCTAAATTGTGGAAGGAGCCAAGATGCCCTTCAACAGATGACTGGATTAAGATGATGTGGTCCATAGATACAGTGGAATATTACTCAGCCATCAAAAAGAATTATTTCTCAACATTTGCTGCAACATGGATGGGACTGGATGAGATAATGCTAAGCGAAATAAGTCAAGCAGAGAAAGACAATTATCATATGGTTTCACTCATTTATGGAACAAAAGAAGTAGGAAGATTGGTAGGAGAAGAAAGGGAAGAAGAAAGGGGGGGTAAACGGAAGGGCGAATGAAACATGAGAGACTATGGACTCTGGGAAACAAACTGAGGGCTTCGGGGGGGGATGGGATAGGCTGGTGATGGGTATTAAGGAGGGCACATATTGCATGGTGCACTGGGTGTTATATGCAAGTAATGAATCATGGAACTTTACACCAAAAACTAGGGATGTACTGTATGGTGACTAACATAATAAAAAAATATTATTAAAAAAAATGACTTCACTGCTCAGGGAGTCATGGGTTTACCCTCTCCAACAAGGTTTTGATTTCAGCTCTGGTGGTAAGGTGCCCTTCCATGTTCATTCCATCCTTGGGTTTTCTGCCCCAGCCCTGGGGGTAGTGGCTGCTCCCCATACTTGCGATTCCTCTCTTCTTTAGAGTTCTCTTTACTCCTTAATAGTCAATGCCCATTATAGTTAGTAATTTTTATATTAAGCTTTCATTTCTACCCTTTTCCTTGGTACCATCTTGGCTTCAGAAATAAAGAAGAGCAGCAAAAATACTCCAAGATTTCATTAAATTTTCAAAACGTTGAGTCTTACTCATTTAATCCCTAGTTCCCAAGAAGATAATGGTCGTAGACACTAAAGGGAGTGCATTAACAATGAAGTAACAGCTGTGGTGGAGAGAAAGGCTGATCCACATGAGGATTTCGAGAGTGCTGGTGTATCAGCAGGAGTTCTGTTTACTTGAGTAAAAGTGGTAGAGAGGATATTGATACTGAGGTTGGACCCTAGAACACTAGTGTATTTGTTTTCTGACATAACAAAGTACCATAAGCTGGGTCTGAAGGCTGGACATCTGAAATCAAGGTGCTGGCATGGTTGATTCAGTTGCCATTAATGATGCGTGTCCTCCTCAAATTTACATGCTGAAGGCCTAAACCCTCGTACCTTAAAACGTAACCTTCTCTGGAAATAGGATCTCTAGAGAGGTAACTGTATTTGGAGATAGAGTCTTTAACAGAAATAATTAAGGACAAATGAAGTCATAAGAGTGGGGCCCTGATCTGATAGGATTAGTGTCCTTAAAAGACAAAATACCAAAGAGCTCTCCCTCTCTGTGCTTGCACAAAGAAGAGGTCACACACAGCGAAAAGGTGGTTGTCTACAAGTCAGGAACAGAGTTCTCACTAGGAACCAAACCAACTGACACCTTGATGTTGGATTTCTCAGCCTCCAGAACCATGAGAAATAAATTTCTGTTGTGTAAGCTACCCAGTCTACGATAGTTGGTTACAGCAGCCCAAGCAGACTAACACAATTGATTTAAATTATGTCTTCCCCATTAGAAGTCAATTTCCCCAATATCATCTCTATTTCCCCAATATCACCAGTCCCTGGCACAGTGCCTCTCACATGGCCGGCACTCAATAAATATTTGTTGAATGAATGATTAGTAAATCAATGAGATGAGAAGTGTTAACATCCTCATTTTATAGGGGAGAAAACTGACAGATATGAAAAGATACCTAATAATCACAACCCAGAGACATAAATGGCATTTTATTAACCAAAATTAACTAAAAGTGGGCCAAGATCAAAGAACATCTTCAGGCTCCAACTGCATTAGGAATTGCTTTAGCTGGTTAGTGAAAAGGGTCATACATGCTCTGAATTCGCTCTGGTATACTTTTTCTAATCTGGATCAGAGACTTGCCAATCCACATCTGGTTCTTTCTCTATATAAAATCAATGCTCTCAGAGTCAGCAGACAGAAAGCTTAGAGGGAGGAATTTCATTGTGAAGGCAATGTAGGGATATCAGAGGATGAGGATTTGGTCGTCTCCCAAGATATCTCACACAGTAGCATTCCCTCTGCCAAGCGTCTGGTCTCCACCTGCAAGTTTAGAAACTGGATCTGTCAGCATACTAAATGTGGATCCATCTCATTGCTCTCTTATTAATTAAGCTCAGAGAGCAGATGCATGAAACCAGAATGTCTACTTATCAATTCACAAGAGGATTAGAACCACTTCTGTGTCTGGAATACTTGTCTCCACATGGCTGGCACATTCTTTCACTGAAGACAGATCTCTGAGAAAGGCAAATTATGGGAAGGTTGCTTAGTGAGTGAGCATGGAATCCAAACACGGGGAGCAAGTTAGATGATTCAAATTTATAATGGCATTAAGCTGCGAAGGCCTGACACTGCCACTTTTATTATAGGAATGGCCATACCTATGGCTGGAATATTCACAGCCATTAAGCTGAGGGGCCATCTCTAGTGGGCATTTCTTAAAAGGGCTCTGCTGAGGTTCACCATCATGATGCTCCTTTTTCTATGCTTTCATGGCTAACCAGCCCTGCTTCAATGGCCTTTTTAATCTTTTTCTTTGCTTAAACTTTCAGACTTATTCTGTCTCCTTAAGATGACTTTATAGCCGTTCTGATCTGTTTCATGTAGTTGTAGAGCTTACTTCTCAGAGCCTAACTTTATTTCCTTAATTTACACATACTTGAGGGAGGCCTCACCAAGCTCCTCAATAGCCAAATAGGTATCTTCTATTCTTGTAGTTTTACCTTACTTCATTCAAAATACGTATTTGAGGGCACTTATCAGGGACCCTTTATTCCATCTTTGTACTATGCTAAATTACTTACTTTCTGCATTTGTAATTTTCACCTAAATTACCACTTATTGGTTTGTTAATTGGCTTATTGATTAATTCTTCTTGGGCACAAGATTACATAATAGAGTAAATGGCAGTAAGGGCAATCCTGACAGAGTGCTTTTCTTTCCATAATGGTAAATCCCTGCTGAAGTCATCTTTAGGTTATACAGAAAAAAGTGGCAGGCTGGACACAGTCCCCAGCCTATAGCTATAGCTTGCTGGGCTCTGATTTGTATTATTAACTTGGCCCAGGAAGGCACATGTGTTCACAATCTCTAGTCTAGTGGAGGCAAACCTTATAGATGCAGGTGGCAAGTTAAGCATAGTTGTGTACAGGTGCTGTTTGTGTAGATTTTCAACTGCACAGGGGTGTTGGTGCCTCTAAGCCCCATATTGCTCAAGGGTCAACTGTACTAGAAACCCTTGGTAGATACTTTCAAATAACAATTCTCTCTCCAGGTTCTGACATGCTTCCTTAGGGGATGGCAATTCCAGAGTTAACGATTCATTCATTCACAAAATATCTATTGAGCACCTACTAAGTGCCAGGCACTGTACCACAGACTCAATGAACAAAAGTAGACAGAGGCACTCCTCTAATGAGCTTACAGTCTGGGGGATGTGGAGGGAAGAGAAGAGTCAAACACTGATCAAATAATCACACAGATAAATGCAGGACTGCAACCTGTATCAATACTATGAAGGACAGGTGCTCAGTGGTAGGAGTGAGTTAACCTCTTCTGTGGGAGGGTGAGTTGGTGGTGGAAGGCTTTTGCAGTTTGAAGGAAGGTGAGAAAAGCTTCCTGGCAGAAGTGCTATAGAGCTGGAAACAAAATCTGTGGCTTGAATACACAGAGGCTGGTGATGGGTATTAAGGAGGGCACATATTGCATGGTGCACTGGGTGTTATATGCAAATAATGAATCATGGAACATTACATCAAAAACTAAGGATATACTGTATGGTGACTAACATAACATAATAAAAAATTATTATAAAAAAATGAATACACAGAGGAGGGGATGTGGTATGAAAGTGGAACTGGAGAGGTTAAAAGGAGTCCGATTATGGAGTGTTTTGTAGACTGCATTGGGTTTTTATCATTTCAATCAAAGTTGGAGGGGAAAGATTGGGAACCACTGCCTAAATAATTTCTTTAAATACCAAATTAAGAGTAAACTTTTCCTTTGTATCTTTTTAAGATTTAAAAAACTTTTCTCCCTTTTTTCTCCATATGCTTTCTCTTTCTGTTGAATTGACTTTTAAATACTTAAGCAATTTCTGCACCTCAAGGTTTCTATGGCCAAGTTCACGATACTTTTTTCTTTATTTTTCCCTTTTAAACAGTCCGATGGATTTTTTTTTTAAATTTACCTTAGCATGCTGTTTTCCCTATGGTTTATTTAACATTTGACCCTACAGATATATGTGTGTGTGTGTGTGTGTGTGTGTGTATACGCATACACACACACATAAATATAAATACGTATATGTACATTTGTTAAAGCAACCAGATTAGGCCCAAGATGGAGTTGCTCATGATAAACCCATGTCAGCAAATCAAAACTTAACTAGGTTCTATCCTTGTTTCTCCTAGAAAAGGAAGGCCTAGGTCAACCAATCGATGCTTGCCTGATCAGCATAAGTTATCTAACCGGGCTCTAAGACTTCCCTTTGCTCCATATAGGGAAACTAACCCTGCTTTAACCAATCAGCAAATGTCCAGTATAACTTCCTTATTCCTGCTCACTTTGGTCTATAAAAATCTCTTGACTTGCACAGCTCTACCCAACTCATGAATTGTTGATAAAGCCAGTAAGATCTTTAATATCTACTCAGTCGACTCTTGCTCTTTAACACAGTGTTAAAAACAAGACAACAGACCCAAAATAGAGTCACTAATGCTAAACCCTACATCATCAGACCAAGACACTTTTGGCTTTCCCAGAAATGGAATCTTATATTAGTCAATCAGGAATTGCCTGATCAATACTAGTTAAGTAATATGCCTGATAGATCCCTGCCATCTTCTAAAGGGAAGTGATCCTGGGATCATGACCTGAGCCAAAGGCAACCGCTTAACGACTGGGCCACCCAGGTGCCCCATGATTCCCCCTTTTAACATGACTTTGGCCTTTCACGGCTCATAGTCAAGAACTCCTTGTGTAGTCTAAATAAACCTCTTCCTATTAGTCATAGTAAAACCAGGGAAAGGAAGATGGAGCTGGGCCAAGTGGTAAAATACACAACTAATGAGGAAAAAAAATAGGAACTGGGGGGGGGGGAGCAAAAAGAGAGGGGAAGAGGAGCAAGTGGAAGAAAGGCAGGGAAAATATGGATAACAGAGAAAACTGGGAAGAAAAAGGGGTTAAGGAGAATCTTCTCGGAAAGCCAATTTGACTCGATCCTTCAGGAAGTCTGAATGAATTCCTGTCTCCAGTGTTCAATTCATTTATTCTGTTAATTCAGAACTTAGGCAGCCATTAGTACTTAACTACTTTGACATTGATAGAATATCGCTCCATGAAGTGTTCCACTGCAAGGGGACACCAGAATCTGGCGGTGCTTTTATGAATTTTGTGTGGAGCTTTTCCTGTGAAGGAGCGTCCACAAATGTAATCTGAAGGGGGACTCAGGACTGAGGTCTGAAAGGAGGTTGAAGTGAAATTATAAGTGACACAACCCCATTTCTGAAGGTTTTAATCTTGCCCAAGCCTCTTGTTCTGAGGGGAGCCTCTGCTAATCCAGTCAGGTAGAGTTTACTACATCATTGATGAATGGAGATAGATATTATCTAATTCAACCTCATCTTGGCTTGACTGCATTCTGTCGTGGGTAAATTAACCACCTCCTGTCTTAACTTCTTCAGCTGTAAAAGTTAAAATATTACCTACTCCAAAAAGGGTATTATGAGAATTGTTACTCAGTACATAAATATGTAAATGTAAAAGCACATGTAAAAGCATGAACCATGCACATAGGAAATGCTAAAAAAATATGAGCTATTAGAACTGACTTAGATTAAAACTGTTACGGCAAATATGAACTGTTCCTCTATGCCAGGTTTCGAACTTTGGTGTGGGGACTAATCAGGGGTGGCGTGTATTCTGAGGGATCCTTTTCAGGTATCTGTGAAGTAAAAACTATTTTCTTAACAATACTAAGAGGTTATTTGGAATTTCCAGATCTATTTGAAAAGTGGTAATGTTAACATACAGAAGCAGTGAGAGAGTCCAACGGTCTTCTATTAAAGCCATACATTAAAGAGAATGTTCTCATTAGACTTTTTGGGGGAAACTTGTTATAAAAACGTATTAGTTACTTTATTCTGAAACTTTTAATTTCGAATACAATAAATATAGATATAAACCACAGAAACAAAGGCTCTTTGGGGTCCTCAGTAATTTCTAAGAGCGTAAAGGGAGCTTGCGAACAAAAAGTTTGAGAGCCAGCGCTCTGGTGCAACTCGCGACTGAACAAGCGTGGACAGCTTGTGATCGACACAACTTCATACTTTCCAGCCCCTATGCTTTTTATTTGTGGTTTCCTGTCAGGGCTTAAATTCTTCTATTTCTCCCTGCCAAGGTCCTACCTTCTTCTAGGGCATCTTGTTCTCCTTGACACTGGTCCAGATTTCGCGCCCCTCTCGGTACCCTCTTTCCCGCACGCGGGACCTCCCGGGAACATCCGGGCCTCGCACGGGCACCTGCCCTTCTCAGTCTTGTCTCTCACTCGCTTATCATTTGAGTGAGACTCTCTTGCAGGCCGGGTCTGGGTTTCCAGACCAGGGAGCTCCTCCGGGCATTAGCCCGGCTCAGCCACATTCAGCCACTAAGGGACCGGTGCTTGGGGTCAACTAGGCACAACGGCGCTCACCAGGACCCGGAAGAGAGTGTAAGAGCGTAGCAGCCGCGAGGCGCCACAGCAAAGACAGAGCTACCACGCCCAGCGCCGGTCCCCGCCTGCCGGGAGTCCTAGGAGCGACCAGCCGCGTAAGGGGCGGGGCCACGCGCCCAGAGGGGGCGTGGCCCCCAGCGCGCGCGGGAAAGGGGCCGGCGTCGCGTGCGCGCGCACAGTCGGCGGCCGCGCGCAGCACGCTCGGGGCCCGGATGGCGGCGGCGGCTGGAAGCGGGACGCCCCGGGAGGAGGAGGGGCCCAGTGGGGAGGCAGCGGCTCCGCAGCCCCAAGCCCCGACGAGTGCGCCCGGGGCTCGTCTCTCAAGGCTGCCTTTAGCGCGAGTGAAGGCTTTGGTGAAGGCGGACCCCGACGTGACCCTCGCGGGACAGGAAGCCATCTTCATTCTGGCACGAGCCGCGGTGCGGCGGGAGCGTCAGGGCCACACGGGCTTGCGGGGCGGATAGGTGGTGAGGGGCGGGGCAGCAGGAACTTTCCGGGGGCGGGGCGTAGCGGCGACGGGGGCCGCTTGGGGAAGAGGAAACGAGGGAGGAGGAGGGTCTGGACTGGGTGTGCATAGCGTAAGTGGGTGAGTGAGGTGCTGGGCCGGATTCTGAGACGTGAAGTGTACGTAGGAGGGAAGACGGAGAAAGAGGCACATACCTGCCGTAGTTGTATTGATTTATTAACACACCTGCCACGTCATAAGGGCTTTGGACAACGACTTTAAGTTGCATTTCGAGTGTCTAATAAAACTTGTAGGAGTGTCAAGTGAATGAGTGCGGTGGATTTACGAGTGACGGAGGAGGGACGTGTCATGGGCTAGCGGGCTAGGGGGAAAGGGAATAATAGTACCTCATGAAGTCCAGGACTGAAAACCTCTTCAGAGCACCCCTTACTTCAGAGCATCCCTTCCCACCACTCAGAAGCGCTCACAAGAATTGTGCTAGAACCCATTGATTCAATGCTCCTTGTTCGCCTCACAGGAACTGTTTGTGGAGACCATTGCAAAAGATGCCTACTGCTGTGCTCAACAAGGAAAGAGGAAAACCCTCCAGAGGAGAGATTTGGGTAGAGTGTCACTGTGGTATTCCGTATCTGGGGGCAAAGAAGGGAGGGCTGGGGGAGGCTTCCCTCTCACTTGTGAAGAAGCCATCTCCGTAAGGTGAGAGGTGCCACAGTGTCTATGATGTCTTCTGTTGGACTGCCACAGTGATAGAAAGTCCTAACCTTTATGGTCCCTGTGCTTTGGGTGGCTGGAGAGGTGGTGGGGTAGGTAATGAAAGGAGTCTTAAGTGTTGCTAAAGCTGACTAGACCCCTTTATACCTTTTGCCATGTTGTACACTTCTTTTCCCCCCTAGAAACTGGGAGTTTGATTTCTGCCTCTTTAGTTGGTAACCTTTGTGCATGTGTAAGCTTTTGTATACCTTAATCCCACTTTCCCTTCTGTTTTGCTGGACTTTTCTTTGATGACTTTCGGAGCAAAAAGTTTCCCCCCACTGAACAGGGTTTACCTAGAGTTTTCCTACTTTTGTAGAGAAACAGCTGATATGTAAGATTGATGGTGGAGTAGGAATGCATCGCTTGACAGCAAGGGACAAAGTTCATAAATGCCCTTATTTGCATAAAGTGTCATGCCCTTTATTATGTGGGTTGTGGTTTTTTTTTAAAGGTGTTGATGTCCAAATGACCAGAGTTAGTCAGATGTCCTTTTACTGTGTGTTTCAGATAATGCAATAGAAGCTGTGGATGAATTTGCTTTTCTGGAAGGTGAGTTCTCTGTCGATGGGTAATCATTTCCACCTGTCTATCGCATGCTAATGATCTGGGTTAAAACCTTATAAAATTGCTACCTTGTTCTTCTTAGGGATAATTCTTCCTCCCTATTTCCTATTAAGTTGGGGAAAACTAATATATTAAATCTAGTGAGATTTAACAATTCTAATTCTCTTGGGTAACTAGAACTTTTTCCTGAAAACTGTTAAAATGAGAGAGAATATAAAAATCCTAGTGGGGTTAGGTGGATCGAGAAGTTTGTTTCCTACTTTGGTCTCCGTTCCCTTCATATAATGCTATATAATCTTCCCCTCATCATAATGCTAGAGATCAGAAACAATTGCCAACATTTTTTTTCTTCAACCATCTGTATTAAGTGATTATTTTGCCACTGGGAGATTGTGTACTTGCCTGTGTCTGTTTGTTTTTAAGAATTTTGCATTAACTTGTGTACTAAGTCTTGTCATTGAAGTAGAAAATATTGAGATACCATATTTTAGCTATCTTTTCTCGGATGGATATCTATTTCTCCAATAATTCCTAAATCTGATCAGCTTATTTTTCCCTGCACATATTCTGATTGAATATGAGAGAGCCACACACTTTCAGTTTATTTTCACCTTTACAATACCAGCATGTTCTCATTATCTTCTTCGTGCCTTATTACCTTCAGAAATCCTTTCTGGATGAATTTATTTCACTATTTTTCTCTTTTGTTCTGTAATCAGCCTAGGCCTCTCACCCTTTTGATACATTTTTTAGAAATGTGTTTTAAGATACATTCCCATGGCTAGCTTCAAGTCTAGATTCTTGAGTATTCTTTCAATTTGTAGATCTTTCTTAACCTTTTTTTTCTGCTTGTTTTTGTTAAAAATAACTTAATTGCCTACCTGAGGAAGGCAACTTCCTGTTACTGACTTCCCATCAGTTCTCCAAATATGTTTGGAGCCTACGTTACCTGCTCATTTTTAATTACTAGCTTTTCAAAGAGTATATATAATCAGATTTGTATTTTAAAGACTTAACACTACAGACCTGTGGATGATGAATTGGAAGGTGCCAGGAGTAGAAGTGGAGAGATCTTATGTAGTTTTCTACTCTGGTCTCCACCATGGCATAGTTCTTAGCTTGGATTTTTAATAAATGGTCACTTATTGAGTGGTGGATGTATTCATTTTCATCTTTTGATCCAATAATCTCAGTAATTGCATTCCTCTGCTCTGCCTACATTAGTAGATCTGAATTTTGGTCATTTTAGCAATTGCGGATTCAGTCAGTATTATATTTCGTACCTGGTAAAATAAATGTTCTCATGTCTTTAGATGTATATTTTCTAAGTAGAAAATTATTTTTTTCTTTTGTAATCAAGGCAATATATATCCATGCTTGAAAATCAGTTATCTAATGGCTTCTAATGAAATGTAGCTGCTGCTCCACACTTTTGGTGTTTCTGTCTTTAGTTTTTCAGGTGTTTACTTACGTTTCTAAATAATTTTCATCCTTGATTTTTCAACTGCAGATGTTATCTGTTAACTTTCTGCTGTGATAAATGAAGATTTAGGTAACCTATACTGCTCCATAAATCCCTCCTTTCTGATTTTTGGAAGTTATATCATTATTTTTAGTTCCTTTGTTACCTGTATAGTTTACATAACGTACTAAAATATCTATTTTTTTGGTTAACTCCCCACTTTGGAAGGTGTGACTATTAGTGGACCCATCCTTTCCTTTCCCATTTTTTAACCCACTTCTAGCTTTACTTGGTGTCCTCTGTACTTGTATTTTGACAATGTGAAGACTGATAACATATCTTGTTATCTTAGTTAAATCTCCCACGCTTTACATATCTGTTGAATGTAGTAGTTGAAAAACAGTACTGTGAATAGTTCTCCAAACATGGAGAACTTCCTTTACCTCTTCTGTCCTTTAATTTCTCATAGAGGTGCCTTCCCTGCAGGCAACTGTTATTAGTCTCTTGTGTAATATTTGGGATATTTTATGCAGATGAGTTTATGTATGTATATTTTTTTCCAAACCTTTCCTTATGAACACAGATAACAAATGTAAAGTCAATAAATAATGAAATGAACACCATTGCAACCACCAGCTGGGTCAAGAGCTAAAATAGTGTCAGCCCCCAGAAGCTCCATATATATTCCTTCTTCATGGTAGATCTTTCCATCCCCTTTCCTGACACAACAGTATCCTGACTTTTTGATAATTACTTGATTTTCTTTATAGTTTTACGACATAAGCATCCTTAAACAGTAGGATTTGGTTTTATATTTTTTCGAACTTTCTAAAAATGTAACCACACTGTATGTATTCACCGGTCATCTTCTGTCCTGTGACTCTTTTCTTTAGGTTAACACATTTATGAGGTCCGTCTGTGTGGTTGCACATATCTCTTTTCTCTGCTGTATGGCATACGTTGTGTGACAGCATTACAATTGAACCATTTTAATGTGGATATTTGGGTAACTTTTTTTTTTTCTGTTATAAGCAATGTGCTATTGATGCTTTGTCCTTAGCTTGCCTTCTGCTCCCTCGTCACTATGAACATTCTTACACATATTTCTCTAGGGGTGTGTGTGGATAAAGGTGCTGGGACATAGGATATGTATATCTCCCTCTTTTATAGATATTGCTGAACTTCCTGCATACCTGATTCACATTTCTACCAAGAATGTATGATAATTCACATTGCTCCTCATTCTCATCAACACTTGGTATTTGATTTTTGCCAGTCTGGTAGGGATGTTAAGGATAATTGCATAGTACTTTCATTTTGCATTGCCCTGATTACTGGTGACATCTTTTCATATGCATGTCCATTTTCTGAGGTGGGGTGGTGTCTTATTTTTATCCTGGATATTTTGTCTTTTTCCTTACTGATTTGTAACTGTATCTGTGATTATATGTGTGTGTGTATATGTGTATATATATATGCTTTTTATTTTTTATTTTTTCTGAATGTAAATCTTTTTCATCATATGGGAAGCCTATATCTTTTCCTGGTTTATGACTTGTCTTTTCACCCTTTAGGGTACCTTTTGATAAACCAGTTCTCAATTAAAGATAGTCAAATGTATTAATTTTTTCTTTATATGTAATGCTATTTGTTTCCTGTATAAGACTTTTTCCCCTACCCCAACATCATGAAGTCATTCTCCTATATGCTAAAATTTTTTATAGCTTTCTTGTCTTTCGTAAAACTACAGTTGACTTTTTGTGTATCCGACTGAGGTAACGAAGGGTCTAATTTAATTTTTTTCTTATTATTTAGATGGGCACTTTTCCATAGAATATTCTGTTATACTACTTTTGTTATAGATCAAGGCTCTTTTTAGGTTTTCTGTTCTTCTGTTGATCTGTTGTGTTTGTTACCATGTCTGTACCACACTGTATCAATTATGGTAGCTTTATCTGAAAGAACAGATCTTCCCACTTTGTTCTTTAAGTGTCTTGGCTATTTTCGATTCTTTGCATTTTCATGTGTATTTTAGAGTCTGCTTGCCAAATTCCACAGGAAAAGGGTACTGATTGGGATTGAATGGAATCTATAGATTACTTGGAGGGAGAAACAATATCTTTATAGTAGTGAATCTTTCAGTCCATGAACATAGTATATTTCTCCATTTATTTAGATCTTTAATGTTTTTTTAAATAAAGTTTTTTTACTTCACAGGAAGAAATCTTGACATGTTTTGTTAGATGCTTTCCTCTAAGTACTTAATTTTGATGCTATTGTTATTGACATCTTTCTAAGAAAAAATTTTCTGAATGTTGCTAGTGTATAGAAATATAATTGGTTTTATATCTTAATTTTGTACCTAACATCTTGCTTAATGCTAATTCTAATGATTTGTGTTGATTCTTTTGGATTTCCTTAGTTACATGGTAATATCCACTAGTAGTGGCAGTTTTGTGAAGTTTTCCCAATCCTTATCTTTTTCTTTCCCTTTTTCTTGGCTAGATTCTGCAGTGTAGTGTTGAATAGATGTCGCTGATAGCAGTCATCTTGATTTCAAAGAGAAAACCTTCAGTGTGTCCTCATTAATTATACTTAACTCTAGTTTTTTTGTAGATTAATTTTAACAGATTGCAGATGCTGTATTGCTGTTTTTAAATTTTATTTATTTATAAATATTTTATTTATTTGAGAGAGAGTGAGAAAGACCGTGCATATGCGTGCCTGCATGAGCATGGGAGGGGGCAAGGGAGAGGGAGAAGTAAACTCCCTGCTGAGCAGGGAGCCTGGTACAGGCTGGGTCGCAGGACCCTGAAATCTTGACCTGAGCCTAAGGCAGACACTTAACTGACTGAGCCACTCAGGTACCCCTGAGAGATTGGCATTTTTTTCCCTATTGAATGTGAGCCTCATACAAATTAGTTGGAGAGTGTGTGTACCCTTTTTATGTGTTCTCTAGAAAACTTTGTAAGATTGGAATTCTTTTTTTTTTTTTTTTGTTTAAAAAAAATTTTTTTTTTAAGATTTTATTTTGAGAGAGACAGAGCAAGAGAGAGAGAGAGAGAGAGCACGCGTGAGCGTGAGCAAGCATGAGCGGGGTGAGGAGCAAAGGGAGAAGCAGACTCCCCGCTGAGCAGGGAACCCTATGCAGGCCTCGCTTCTAGGACTCTGGGATCATAACCTAAGCTGAAGGCAGACTCTTAACCAACTGAGCCACCAGGCGCCCCATTATTTCTTATTTGAATGGTAGAATTCACCAATGAAGTCATTTAGGCTAGAATTTTCCTTGTGGGAAGATACCTGATTGATTACATTTTTTTGTGTGATATAGGGACCATTCTGGTTTTATTTTATTTTTTGAGGCAGTCCTGTCCTGCTTTCCCCTTGAGTTATAGTTTTTCTAGGAATTTTACATTTATCTAAATTTTCAAATTTGTTGGCATAAAGTTCTTCATAGTATAGCTGACCCTTGAACAGCACCAGGTTTTTTGTTTGTTTGTTTGTTTTTGAAAGTTGTTTATTTTTTTTTTTTTAGTAATCTCTATACCCACCGTGGGACTCAAACTCATGAGGCCAAGATCAGGAGTGCATGCTCTTCTGACTGAGCCAGCCAGGCGCCCCAAGTGGGCATTCTTTTTTTTTTTTTGTAGGCTCCATGCCCAGTGTGGGGCTGAGGTGCATGCCTGGGGTGCCTGGGCGGCTCAGTCTGTTAAGCGTCGGACTCTTGATTTCAACTCAGGTCATGATCTCAGGGTTGTAAGATCTGAGCCCTGCATGGGGCTCCCTGCTTAGCAGGGATTCTGCTTGAGATCCCCCCCCCCCAATGCATGCTCTTTCTCTTTCTAAATAAATAAATAAAATCCTTAAAAACAAAACGAAACAAAAAAAGAAAGAAAAAAGAGTCTCATACCCTACTGACTGAGCCAGCCAGGGTCCTGAATAACACAGGTTTGAACTGTGTGGGTATGTGGGGATTTTTTTACAGTATAACACTGTAAATGTCTTTTTTTCTCTTATTTTCTTAATAACATTTTCTTTTTTCTAGGTTATTTTATTGTAATAATACAGTGTATAATACACCTAATATACAAAATATGTGCTAATAGGCTATGTTATTGGTAAGACATCTGGTCAACAGTAGGCTGTTAGTAGTTAAGTGTTTGAGACTTTTTATAAGTTAACCATTGTTACTTCTTCTTTTTTTTTTTTTTTTTAAGATTTTCTTAATTTATTTATTCGACAGAGATAGAGACAGCCAGCGAGAGAGGGAACACAAGCAGGGGGAGTGGGAGAGGAAGAAGCAGGCTCATAGCGGAAGAGCCTGATGTGGGGCTCGATCCCATACCGCCGGGATCACGCCCTGAGCCGAAGGCAGACGCTTAACCGCTGTGCCACCCAGGCACCCCCAAATTTTTGCTCTTTTTAAGTGTAATTTATTATTTCATTTTTTCCCTCTCTCAGTAAATTATATACTTTATTCTTTTGTTACTCTACAGTTACTGTATGCATTCTTATTTCAGCAGAGCCTAAAGATAGTACCTTTATACTTGTCCTCAAGAAAATAGGATCTTAGAATTATTAACTCTCTATGCAAGGCCCTCTTCCCCATATATGCTATTATTGTCATGTGTTTTTGTTTTGCTTTGTCAATCCACATAAGGCACTGTTACTGTTGTATTATATGGTAAAGATCACATGAATTTATTCACATATTTATACTATCTTTGCCCTTCTTATATTTCTGCTTCTCCATTTTTGATCATTTTCTTTCTTTCTGAAGTAAATCCTTTAGAACTCCTTTAGTATGGGTCTGCTGGTAGCTGACTCTTTTTTGGGTGGTGGTGGTGGTAATGAAAAAGCCTTTATTTACTTTCATTGTTAAAAGTATCTTGCTGAATATAGAATTTTAGGTGGAAAGTTATTTCTTTATCATGTTGAAGCTCTCATTCTGCTTTTTTTGGCTTCCATCGTTTCTGTTGAGAAATCACGGTTAATCAGTTAATCTTTTGAAGCTAATTTGTCCTTTTTTGGTTACTTTTAAGATTTTGTATTTGTCTTTGATTTTTCTGTAGTTTCCGTTGGATGTATACACGTGTAGATTTCCCTCTCTGGTCTGCTTAAGCTTCTTAAATATATGGATTGATGTCTTTTATTTGTCCTGGAGAAGTCTCAGCTAGTTATCTTTTCAGATAATGGCTCTGCTTTGTTCTTTCTCCTTTCTCATTAGGATTCCCATTAAATATATATTAAACCTCAATCATAATTTTACCTTTCCATGCTTGTGTGTAGTTTTTTTCTGATCTCTCAGGTTGTTAATTCTTTCTCTGGTGGTCTTGTCTCCTTTAAACTGTTCTATGGATTTCTTAGTTTGTTTTTGTTTTTGTATCTTCAGTTCTGTGAATTCCATTTGCTTATATTTCAAATTTACTTTGTCACTTGTTATTACATTCGCTCCAGATATTTTGAAGCTTGCCTTTTATTTCTTTAAACAAAGTAAGTGCAGTTGTTTTATAGGCTCTGTCCAGTCTAATATCTACAGCCTTTTGAGGCTGACTTATTTTATTTTTTTTCCTGACTTGTTCCTGTTGATATTGTTTCATGGTCTTTTTTCCTCTTTATGCCTAGTTATCTTGGTGTATTGGTCATTGTACTTGAAAAAAATTATTTGTTGGATAGTTTGAGGCCTGTATGATGAAATGTTTCTCCAAAGATTTTTATTTGCTGCTGCAAGGTACCTAGGGGAATGTGTAAATTCAGGATCTCCTTAATCCAAGACTTGAGGATTAATTAATAATTAATAATTAATATAAGTGAATCCTGACTGCAAGTCTGTGAGGGGGCTGATTTAATTCTAGTCTAGCTTTACTCTGGGGGTATAGCCTAATGGGACTACAGCTTTTTAAAAAATCCGAACTTCCCACTTGGGCAGAGTCTTAGATTTGACTTAGCTAAAATTTCTGTCTCTGTCTTTTAGACTAGCAAAAAAGACCTCAGGGCAAAAGCAGGTTTGGAGGTTGGGTTTACTTTGTGTTCTTGCTTTCTCTAGATCTTGGATTTCACTTTTTGATGCCTCTTCAGTGCTTGAAGGATTTTCTTTTTAAAAATATTTCAGTCAGCTTTATCAGTTGATCTCAGCAGGAATTTGCCTTTATAACAAGAAGAGGCTGTTTTTTTTCTTTTCTTTTTTTTTTTTTTTAACTTAGAGGTGTTTTTGCTTTGTTTTCTTATATGTTCTTTTCTCTGAATTATATTTTATTCTAGCTTTTTTTTTTTTAGATAAATTTTAGTTTTTCCTTTCATTTTGCAGTTTGCCCAGTAATTTTCATTCTGTTTAGGAATAAAGGAGTAAGAAGGCTGTTTGGAAGCTGTGTATACATAGGAAGGTGGTTTTTGCTTTGCACTTTTATGTTAGGGTGGGCAGAGGTGGGACCAGGTGTTATGCTGGGGCCCTGAATGCCTTACTGTGGGGAGCTGGTATTTTCAGAGGCTTCTCTAGTTCTTCAGATTATTTATTTAGTTTATTGGAAGAGAGCCCTCTGATTTTTTTCCCCGTTTAGCGTTTAGCTTTAAATGTTTGTCTTCTGGTAATGCTATAGGCTGGAAGGGTTGTAGGGAGGTGGGGCCACCTGTTTCTTATAGACCCTCAAGTCATTAACCCTTTCTAGCCTGTGCATCTTTCTGTTGTTCCTGTGTCTGAGTCGGCCTGGAGACTGTCCGTGAATCTCTTGGGCAAATGGGCTCCCACCTCTGCTGCTCCTTCTGTTCATTCTAGGCTTATGTTTTTTCCTGCTGTATTTATAAACATACTTCAGTCAGATTTCTATTATTCAGCTTTTTGTTGAAATCTCTTACCTGCTGATAGGCCCCCTTCTTTGTTGTAGATTTATACTTTTTTAAAACCTTATTTCCTTTTGAATGGAATCTTGGATGGGAGGACATACAAAGTTGTGGGCTCAGTCTCCCATCTTGAATTGGAACTTTCTCAAAAGATTATAAACTTTTTCCTTAGATAACTTTTATATTTTGTATCATGCTTTGTATGGAATCCCCAAATGCTCATTAACTAACACGGCAACCTCTTTGCCCTTTACCAACTTCCAATTCTAACTCTCTGGACCAGTATGCTTAATTCACAGCTGCCCAATTTCTGTAGTGACATGTTTAGTGATCTTTTGGATGGATATTCCTCAAAATGAGTATTTTGGTCTTAGAGAACTGACAATACCAGTGCAGCTTCCACTTGAATTTTGCCCAGTTACACTCATCCAGTTCTTGAGGCACCTTGCTTTACATGTTGCTCTTTGTTTTTTTTCTTGTTTTTGTTTTTGTTTTTGTTTTTTTAGGAACTTTGGATTGATGGCTGAGCTGGGCAGTTTTGTGAGCTTTCACCTGCATCCTTTGGCCAGCCCCTCTCCTGCAGGCCTCAGCTTTGAAGAACAGACTATTTGGAATATTGTACTTATATGCTTTTCCTGTTCTACCTTCACCTAAGCCGGGATAAGCAGAGATCTCACCTATTAGCTTTTCTCTACAAGGTCTTCCACTCCTGTGTCTTCCATTTCAGGCTTGGATGCAGCCTCTGTTGAGGCAGAGGAAAAGAAAATGATTTGTGTAGGTTGCTTATTGAATGATGAGGACCATAATAAAGGTCTCTGATCAATTTCAACCCAGTGTGTTTTATAATCTTGCCTTTGTCCTTGCCATGATAACTGGAGGGCCACCACGTCCCGTCAGAGACCTTTGATCTTTCTTGCCAGCTGTTCTAAATCTCAGTCCTTTGATTTATTTGCTTTTTATTTGCTTTTTTCCAATATGTCACCGGAATGTGATTTCAGAAGTTATGGGATGTCACTTAAGGTCTTCAGAAGTTTAAATAAATGTGATCCTAGATTTAAAACCAGTTAAATTTTAACAGCTTTATTGAGATATAATGCACATACTATACAATTTACCCATTTAAAGTGTACATTTCAATAGTTCTTAGTATATTCATAGATATGTGCAGCTATCACCACAGTCAATTTTTAAATATCTCCATATTAGTGGAATCATAAGATATGTGGTATTTTGTATCTGGCGTCTTTCACTTAGGTAATGTTTTCAGGGTTTGTTTATGTTATAGCATGTAGCAGTATCCATTCCTTTATTTTTATTTTTAAAATTGTGGCAAAATATACATAACCTAACATTTACTGTTTTAACTATTTTTAAGTGTACAGTTCTGTGGCATTAAGTACATTCACATTATTGTGTAGCCATCACCATCGTCCGTCTCCAGAACATTCTTCATCTTCTCAAACTGCAGCTGTAGACACTAAACAATAACTGCCCATTCTTCCCTTCCTTAGGCCCTGGCTGATTTTTGTTTTTTAAGGGAAAGTTTGGGTGATCTAGCAGGAGGGAGGCAAAGTACTTGGAAAGTAGTATTTGAGGAGAGCAGCAGGAAACTGATTAAAACACTTGACCAGTTTTCAGATTCTTCTGTGGCATTTGTTTGAAATGCCCATTTCTAGACCTAATAAATTAGAATCTCAGGGGCTGGAGCTCCAAGACTCTCTATTAGTTTTTTCAAATAAATTCCCCAAGTAATTTCCTTCCCACCACTGGTCCACAGACTACTGATCTACAGGAAAATGTAAATCTCCCTTCTAAGGGCCGGGGGTGGGTGGTAAAGTATGACTGTAGAATGTCAGGAATAGAGAGGAAGAGAAGGAAAACAACAACCACTACTCTTTAAGAAGTAAGAGGGGAGTACCGGATTTTGTAGGTCAGCTGGTGAAGGTCCTGCCTTAAGGAAAGGACTGGGCAGAGAATGGTGCAGAGAAAGATTCAAACCAAAGGAGGGCCTCAGTGAGACTGTCTGCAAAGCTGTTTGTTGAATCTACTCAATGTAATCTCTAGCGTATCCACACTCCTTGTCTGTACGGTCCTCACGATGCGCAGTGCCTGGCTCATGGGTCCTTCATACATGTCTGTTGAACTGATTCATAGGTCTTCAGGTGGCCTACGAGTCCAGAGGCTCCCGTGTTCCTGGGCCATAACCAGCAGGGGGAGGCTGACTCCCCGAGCCCTTGGTGAAGGCAGCCACCCTTAGACCCTTTTACTGGATGTGTTCTTTTCTGCCAGATTGGGTTAAGGCTGTGACAATTGTAGGGATTAACTCTGAGTTTCCTGAGAAATGACAATTACACTTTTCCTATGGATCCTGGCCCAGAAGCCTTCCAGACTTTCCAAGCCGCATATCCACTGCAATACAGAATTCTCGCTCTTTCACTGCAGGTTACCTAAACCTCAGAAACGTGTTTTCCCTGTTTGCAAGATCTGGTGAAATGTAGAGGAAACAAGTGTGGGGCTCTGCTCAGAAGCGCAAGATCAAAGCTCTTTGCTCATAATGGTACGCTCCAGTATGTGAGCAATGGTAGATCTCCCCAGGAATTTGGAAATAAGCTAGGAAGATTGCCCTCTGAAAGTGGAACCTCTAAGTCAAACATTTCAGAGGCTGAATTGCTCCCAGACTCAACTAGACCTGATCAAATGTATGAAGAAGAATGTGCCAGTCAGTAGAGGGCACTGGTTAGTCGTGAAAGAGAGGAAGGAGTTCCAGAGACAAGTTGTTAGGTAGGGTAGCTTGAACCTTAGCCAGTGCTTGGAGTACTATGGTCCCATTGACCAGCTATGTCAGCCTGCCCCATTCAGGTGCCTTCAAACACTGCAGTCCTATCCAACTCCCTTTGTCCATGCGGTCACTGTGGGATCTGGGCTCCTTCCATCTTATTGCTTTGTCATTCCCTTCTCTATTGCACTGTTCAAGAGAACTTCCTGTGATGATGGAAATGTTCTATATCCACGTTGTAGCCACCCACAACATGTGGCTACTGAGCCAGTGAAATGTGGAACTAAACTTTTAATTTTACTTTTTTTACTTTAAAAATCTATTTTGTTTCAAGTTTTTGTTTAAATTATAATTTGTTAACACATAGTGTAATATTGGCTTGGGAGTATAAATTTTTAATTTTACTTCATTTAAATGTAAATAGCCAGAAGTCTCAGCCACAGCATCTTCTCTGTGGAACTCTTAACTATGGAACTGTGGGCACAATAAGATTTCTAAGCCTCGGTGACGATAGTGGTTACTACTCCATAAGGAGGGTCACAGAATAGCGCCAGAAAAGCCCTCCGCACTGGGTGGGGCACAGAGTACTGAGTCAACACTGGCATTGTTATTACAGCTTTTGCCAACTCCAGCGTCCATCTTCAGCATTGCTACTGAGCAATGAAGCCCTTTTTATTCTGAACATCACTCGTCTGTGGTAACAAAAGCTCTAAATAAGAAATGAGGGCTCCTCCAAGCACACATGAGGGAAATACCATAAATGGAGATGTGTCTCCACATCAGACATCGAGCTTCATTAATGAGAGTCTGCTTCCGAGAAAAAGGTTCATTTTGATGTGCTGACAATCCCAGGTTTCTTAGCCTGAGACATCCTCACTGAGCTTATTAATGTCAATGTGAAGGACCTCTTTCAAGATGCCAGGGAGCTTTTACCCAAGACAGACAACAAGGCCCTTTTGCTTTCCACTTCCTAATTGAGTCTAGTACAGTGAGTGGAGAAAGGCATGCTTTTAAAAAGGTGTCTGTGCCCGTCACTTCATAGTGTTTTCTTGAGGCACTGCTAATTAGCACATCTCTGCCTTATTAGAGATGATAAATAGAGACCGACCAGGCCTCCTCTGGGCAGGGAGAGTTGTAGAAATCATCTGTCCTCATCTCAGGGATGCCACACCAGAGTGGCACAAAGCAGAGACCAAAGTTCGGCTTTTTAAATCACACTGAAGATAATGAATTTACTAAAGACTCTCAGTACTTTTTAAAGAAATGCGACATTTCAGAGCAAATAGCTGTGAAACTGTATTTCCAAACAGTGGGCAATTGTATTGCTTATTCACCTTACCTGAAAAAAGAAACTTTGTGCCTTTGGTGCTTTGAAATAGTAAAATACCAGGTGAATGCTGGGTGAAAATCTTAGGGAGAATTTTAGGGTTCCTCCTTGTGCCACTGTTGCTATATGGTGCAGCTAAAAGCAAGAAGCCAAATTGTTTTTTTTTTCCTAATTATCATTCTTAATTGTGATGAATCACAGTAATTTCATGAAGCACTTTGTAAAAGTGAAAAGGTCTGTAAGTCAGAATGTGTGTTCTAATAGAGAAAAATGTCAGACATAACCGAATTGGGGAGAGAAAATTCCTAAGAGCTCATTGTCATGGGAAACCCACAAGCTCATAGTATAAGACATAGACCAAGGCCTAATGGCAGACACTTGGGCATAGGACAAGAGGAAACTCTCAGCTGGGTGGCACTGGGAGACAGGAGAGCGAATTCGCCAGCAGGCACCAGCAGATCTGTATTTGTGCTAATATGGGTGAGTGAGGTACTAATGGTGCTGTACTCTAAGGTTCCTGAATGTAGCCTACGGGGCCCCGAGTGGCTGAACAGGCCCGCTCTGAGAGGATTTCACAAGGGGCTTTGTCTGTGTTAAGCTTCTGGAAAGGGCTGAGGTTTTCCTGGGGTTTGATTTCATCAGTTTATATAGCTAGTGGTTTAGGAATGACGGTATCATCAGCTGTGAGGCAAGTGCCTACTCAGGTTGGCAGGGGGAGCCAGGAGTCACAGGCTGGGATAGATGGATGGATGGTTCTCCTCTAGGTGGCACTAGGAAAACCCTGCCCAGTGTTCTGGAAGATAAAAGGAAACTTTGCAGCCATGCCCCACTGACAATAAGAATTGTCATGGCTGATGGAAACTGGAAGGAAAATCCAATGACTGATATGCCAAAGGCCAGGTCTGACCAGCCCTTTCTGCTCGGAAGCCTTGGTGACTATTGGCCCTCAGGATAAGGTCCTAGCCGCTTAAGCAGACTTTACAAGGTCTCTCTTCATGAGGTCTTTGTGATCTACCTTGTCCGTCCCTCTGTGCTCGTTTCTCCTCCCTGCCCACCTTGTGCTCCAGCCCCTGGATTTCCTGAGGGAGCCATGGTCTCTGTGGCTGTTCCCTCAGCCTGCTGTACATTTCTGCTCATTCTCTTCTCTCTCGTTTGCCAGCCTGAAGTATATGGCTGGGAAACTTCCTGGCCACCCTCTATGTGACGATGGGTGTCCTTCCTCTGTGGCTCCCACAGGGCCCATCTCTCCCCATCTTAAGGCTCATGACACTGTGGAATCATTGCTTGGCACCCTGTCTGTGTCCCCGTTAAAAGGCCTGCTCTGTGAGGGGGGAATGGCGTGTGCCTGCTGTTCTATTCTGGCCTCGGCGCCCCCGCTCTGGTTCTGGTGTGAGACAGGTAAAAGATTTGTTTGAAAAAATTGTGTTAAAGTAGTTATAGTTTAAAAAAGTAGTATGCAGGGTGCCTGGGTGGCTCAGGCAGCTAAGCATCTGCCTTCAGCTCAGGTCATGATCTCAGGGTCCTGGGATCGAGTTCTGCATTGCTCTCCTTGCTCAGCAGGGAGTCTGCTTCTCCCTCTGCTTGCCACTCCTCCTGCTTGTGCTTGTGCGCTCGCGCTCTCTCTCAAATAAATCTAAAAAAAAGTGTATAAATCTATGATTACTGTAAAAAAAACCTTAACACTGGGGCGCCTGGGTGGCACAGCAGTTGGGCGTCTGCCTTTGGCTCAGGGCGTGATCCCGGCGTTATGGGATCGAGCCCCACATCAGGCTCCTCCGCTATGAGCCTGCTTCTTCCTCTCCCACTCCCCTGCTTGTGTTCCCTCTCTCGCTGGCTGTCTCTATCTCTGTTGAATAAATAAATAAAATCTTAAAAAAAAAAACAACAAAAAAAACCAAAAACCTTAACACAGAAGATTGGTTGAAAAGTGGAATTCCCTTTAGTCCAGCTCCACCATTAAGCTCCCCATCCCTGTAGGTGCCCCTGTGGCCGGTTTGCTGTGCTAGCCTGCCAATTTTGTATGCAGGCTCATATTCATGCATATGTAATCTTAAGGCAAAATAGGGAAAAAACAAGCCATATAATACAGTATATATGTGGTATATAGGATATATATATGGACACACACACCATTTATGCATGTGTGTGTGTGTGTGTGCGCGCGCGCACGCGTGCAGTTAACATTCTAAGTTGTAAGCAACAGAAACAAACCTGGATGACAGAAAAGGAATTTAATGTTGAGTAGCTCTCAGACTTGGCAGTAGGCTGAAGAAGCAGGCTTGGACAGGGGGAAGAATGGGAAGCCGGATGACTCGTATCACGGCCAGAGACCCTTCCAGGGCAGATCTGCTGGGGACACCGAGGCTGTCCACTGAGCCAGGACTCCTCAGCCGTGCTCTCCGGCCTGGCCCCGCCGCCTCTGTCAGTGCTGCTCACTGCTGCTGGAGCTGCCCTTGACCAACAAATGCCGTTTGTCTCTGCTTTTTCATTCCTTCCTGCTCTATGCGGAGGCCCTGGCAGAGTGCTGGGGGTGGGGGGGTTTGTTAGGAGCCAGTGGGGTGCAATGGCACTGGACCTGCTGTGTCTGCACACTGACTCCTAGGGAGGTGGCCTCTGCCTCCCGCTAAGTCTGCTTCTCTCATGGTTTTTCTTCTAGTAGTTTTTGTTTTCTTTTACTGCTTAAGTTTTGATCCATCTGGCCTTTATTTTGGCCCATAGAGTGACATGGGGAGCTATCATTACTTCTTTTCTGGATGGCTACTTGGTTTTCCAGATGCCATATAAAAAATAATCCAGCCCCATCCCTACCCTCAGCACACCGTGTTTTGAAAGGCTACCCTTTAAATGTGTTAAATCTCATACGTGTTTGGATAGGTGTATTTCCGGATTCTCTGTTCTGTTCCACTGACCTATCTATTCGTGTACTGGTACCAAATTGTGTATTTAAAGCTTTTGTCAAAAGAACACATCTATGTTTTTGGAAACTTTAAATTTTGAAATAGCTTCAGACTTGAGTTGCGAGATTAGTACAAAGAACTATGTTCCCTTCACCTGGATGCACATTTGCTTGCACTCTCTTTATTTCATATGTTAGTATTGTATAATTTTTATTGGGAGCCTTTCAAGAATAGATTGCAGACACACTACCTCCCGTGAGACAATGACAAACATCAGGAAATTTAACACTGCTGCAATGTTATTATCTGATCTATGGATTTATTTAAATTCTGTCAATTATCTCAATAATATCCTTTAAAGTAATTTTCATAGCCTTTTTTCCTTATCCAGATACAATACAGGATCATTCCTTTTATGGAGTTTTCATGTCTTTTTTGTCTTTGATCTGTATCAGATCTTCAGATTTGTTTTTCATGACTTTGGCATTTTTTAAGAAAACGGCCCATTAATTTTTTTTTTTAAAGATTATTTATTTATTTATTTATTTAACAGAGAAAGCCAGTGAGAGAGGGAACACAAGCAGGGGAAGTGGGAGAGGAAGAAGCAGGCTCATAGCAGAGGAGCCTGATGTGGGGCTCGATCCCATACCGCCGGGATCACGCCCTGAGCTGAAGGCAGGCGCTTAACCGCTGTGCCACCCAGGCGCCCCCCATTAATTTTTTTTAAGAATATTATTTGGTCATGTACTAATGTAGCGTTCATATCAGTCAAGGTCCTGGCAGAAAATAAAGGCACTCAGGAGGTTCAAGAGAATTTAGTAAAGGGACAATTTTCAGAAGTATGGGCAGGATTAAGGGACACAAGGGATACTGAGAAGTTATCCCCATCCCTGGGCCCGAAGGGGCCAGGGGAGGGGACATTTCGACACAGCTGGTGAGAGCCAGAGCTTGGAGGAGAAATTGCATCCTTTGCTTAGAATCACTCCCCCATTTTTTGATTTGATAATTTGTTTCACGTGTATTGAGTTTGAGACGTTCTTTGTAGATCTTGGATATAAGTCTTTTATCTGTAGTGTCGTTTGCAAATATCTTCTCCCATTCCGTGGGCTGCCTCTTAGTTTTTTTGACTGTTTCCTTGGCTGTGCAGAAGCTTTTTATCTTGATGAAGTCCCACAAGTTCATTTTGTCTTTTGTTTCTCTTGCCTTTGGAGATGTGTCATGAAAAAAGTTGCTGTGGCCGATGTCAAAGAGTTTGCAGCCTATGTTCTCCTCTATGATTTTGATGGATTCCTGTCTCACATCGAGGTCTTTTATCCATTTGGAGTTTATCTTTGTGTATGGTGTGAGAGAATGGTCAAGTTTCATTCTTTTGCATATAGCTGTCCAGTTTTCCCAGCACCATTTATGGAAGAGACTGTCTTTTTTTCCACTGGATGTTTTTTCCTGCTTTGTCAAAGATTAGTTGCCCAAAGAGCCAAGGGTCCATTTCTGGGTTCTCTATTCTGTTCCATTGGTCTATGTGTCTGTTTTTGTGCCAGTACCATGCTGTCTTTGTGATCACAGCTTTGTAGTATAGCTTGAAATCAGGCAACGTGATGCCCCCAGCTTTGTTTTTCCTTTTCAACAATTCTTTGGCGATTTGGGGCCTTTTCTGGTTCCACACAAATTTAAGGGCTGTTTGTTCCAGTTCTTTGAAAAATGTCATTGGTATTTTGACCAAACTCAATACACGAGAAACAAATAATCAAATAAAAAAATGGGCAGAAGATATGAACAGACACTTTTCCAATGAAGACATACAAATGGCTAACAGACACCTGTAAAAATGTTCAAAATCATTAGCCATTAGGGAAATTCAAATCAAAACCACATTGAGATACCACCTTATGCCAGTTAGAATGGCAAAAATTGACAAGGCAAGAAACAACAAATGTTGGAGAGGATGTGGAGAAAGGGGATCCGATCCTCTTACACTGTTGGTGGGAATGCAAGTTGGTACAGCCACTTTGGAAAACAGTGTGAAGGTCCCTTAAAAAGTTAAAAATTGAGCTACCCTATGATCCAGCAATTGCACTACTGGGTATTTACCCCAAAGATACAGATGTAGTGAAGAGAAGGGCCATATGCACCCCAATGTTCATAGCAGCATTGTCCACAATAGCTAAATTGTGGATGGAGCCAAGATGCCCTTCAACAGATGACTGGATTAAGAAGATGTGGTCCATAGATACAATAGAATATTACTCAGCCATCAGAAAGAACGATTACACAACATTCTCAGCAACATGGACGGGACTGGAGGAGATTGTGCTAAGTGAAATAAGTCAAGCAGAGAAAGACAATTATCATATGGTTTCACTTATTTATGGAACATAAATAGCAGGAAGATCGGTAGGAGAAGGAAGGGGAGAATGAAGGGGGGCTAAACAGAAGGGGGAATGAACCATGAGAGACTATGGACTCTGGGAAACAAACTGAGGGCTTCAGAGGAGAAGGGGTGGGGGACTGGGATAGGCTGGTGATGGGTATTAAGGAGGGCACATATTGCGTGGTGCACTGGGTGTTATATGCAAACAATGAATCATGGAACATTACATCAAAAACTAAGGATATACTGTATGGTGACTAGTATAACATAATAAAAAATTATTATTTAAAAAAAAAAAAGAATCACTCCTCCAGAACGGGGAGTTTGCAAGAGCCTCCTCCCTCCTTCCAACTTTTTATCCTGTATTGCTTCCCATTGGCTGAGTTCAAGCAGAACTAGGGGCAAGGAACAGCAAGGCCAGCCTCCTGGGGCTCAGAGTAGGGCTGAGAAGGGTGAAGAGTGGATGGGTAAGGATAGGCTTATAATGAGAAACAGCCATGCCCATCCATGCCCTTCTAGCCCTGTTTCTCAGAGACGGTCACCCACAGTGATTCTAGTTTTTCTCTTTAGTATTTATATCCATATTTCTAAACAATTTTTAAAAATTTATCAATTGATGTCCTTTCTACCTTTTTCCCTTCTTTCTCTCCCATCATAGTTTTATATTTTTGTTGTCGTTAAGTCAATAGACAGTGCTTATATTATTATGAGGGTGCAAAAGTTGTTCACTGCCATCCCAAGAGGTGTGTGATGCTTGGGCCTCTTTTCTTCTTAAATTCCTCATTTTCTTTTGTAGTAATAAGCATTTTGCTTTTTCATTTGCCTGGCTATCTATAAGTTTCTTACTCTGTTTATCCAGACACTGTAACATCTATGTACCATGCCTTTCATTAAAATTATTCATATGCTCAAACATATCTGTTTTTTTATTTTATATTGCTCTGTCTGCCTGTTCCAATGTGGAACCGTTGGGGCCTAGACCTGATGTCATCTGGAACTTTCTCTTCGCTGTTGTGGCAGGCAGAATTGTAAAGATGGTCCCCAAGGTTCCCATGCACTGGTTATTCAGGCAAACACGACTCAAGGTACTACTATGGGGGACTTTGCAGGTGTTATTAAGGTCACTAATTGGCTGACCTTAACATAAGGAGGTTATCCTGGTGGGCCCAACATAGCCACATGAGCCCTTAAAAGCAGAAGAGGGAGGCAGAAAAAGAGATGTGGCAGGAAGGATGGGGCACAGGAAAGTCAGAGAGATTAGAAGCATGACAGGGATTTGCCTGGCTGTTGTAGGCTCTCAAGATGAGGGAAGGAAGCCATGAGCCAAGGAATCGTCTGAAGGGTGGTCTGGAAGCTGAGACTGAACTTAAGGAGCCAGGGGCCTTAGTCCTGCAACCGAATGGAACTGAACTCTGCCAAGAGCTTCAATCAGCTCAGAAGCAGAGCAATCTCCAGGGCCTCCAGAAAGAAATGCATCCTGCGATGTTTTGATTTTGGCCTTGAGCTAAGCAGAGACCCAGCCAAGCCTCGCTGTGCTCCAACTTCTGCAGAGACTAGGCGATAATGAACTTGTGTTGCTGTAAGCCACTCAAGTTGTGGTAATTTGGTACATCAGCAAGAAAAATCTGGTACAGCTGTCATCATGGGCTTCTTCTCATCTTCCTTGTGTTGGGGGTCCCCATTTCCTAGAGCTCTTGTCTTCCTCCTGGAGCATATTCTCTAGTGTAGCTCTTCTCAAACGTAGTGGTCTCAGGAGACTTTTGTGCTCTGAAAACTTATTGGGGAGCCCAGAGAACATTTGTCAATGTGGTTATATCTATCAATATTTACCATGCTAGAAACCAAAGGTGAGAGGTCTTTATTTTTATTTATTTATTTTTTTAAAGATTTTATTTATTTATTTGTCAGAGCGTGAGAGCGCAAGCAGGAGGAGCAGCAGGCAGAGGAAGAAGCAGGCTCCCCGCTGGGCCCGATATGGGACTCGATCCCAGGACCCTCGGATCCTGACCTGAGCAGAAGGCAGCTGCTTAACCGACTCAGCCACCCAGGTGCCCACTGAGAGATCTTTAAAATGTTCACTAGTTCATTTCCAAATAACAGTGATAAAAAACATTGCATACTAATACAAGGACATTCTTTATGAAAACTAGTTTAAAAAAAAAAACCATTACTGAGAAGAGAGCCATTGTTTTATAGTTTTTGCAGATTTCTTTAATGTCTGGCTTGGTAGAAGACAGCTGGATGCTCATACCTGTTGCAATGTATTGTTCTAGTTTTAGCATATGAAGAAAATCTGGTCTCACCACAGGTGTAGTTGGAAAAGCAAAGACCTCAGTGATCCCTAAAAGGCTCTCAGAGGCCCCTGAAGTCCCTTGGCCACACTTGATATTACTACTACTGTTGTATCTTGTTAAAGTAGGGTCCAGGGACCAGCAGCGCCAATATCACCAGGATCTGTTAGGAATGTGGACTCTTGGACCATCTGAATCAGAACGTACAGTTTAATAAGATCCTCCAGTGGTTCCTGTGCTCAGGAAAGTTTGACATTCCTGGTTTGAGGAAAATCCTCAGTCCTTCCTCCTGGGTGTCTTCTTCCCTCCTCAAACACTAGCACACTTAAAGCCCTTCTCATGTCCCACATGGGGAGGGTTCTCCCCACCCCTCCAAGCAGTTCTCCAGCACCAGCTGGGCTTCCTACAGTTCTGATACTATCTACCAGGAAATAGCGTTGGGGGCTCAGTCCCACAAGACTGCCTCCCACTTCAGATGCTAATTGCAAGCCCAGGTTGTCACTTGTGCTTCTGACCGATTGGCTATAAATCTGAGGTTCCCGTAACCCCTCATCAGGTCTGACTAATTTGCTGGAGTGGCCTACAGAACTCAGGAAAACACTTATGTTTGCCCGTTTATTAAAGGATATGATAAAGTATGCAGATGAACGGCTAGATGTAGAGATACATAGGACATGGTCTGGGAGGGTCCTGAGTGCAGAAACTCTGTCCTCGGGGAGTTGAGGTGTGTCACCCTCCTGTATGTCAATATGTTTACCTGCCTGGAAGCTCTCAGAACCCCTACTATTGAGATTTTATGCAGGCTTCTCACATAGGCCTGATCAATTATTAACTCTATTCCCAGCCCCCCCAGTCCCCCACCATCTCCTCTCTGGAGGATGGGGGTGGGGCTGAAAATTCTAACCTTCTAATCATGGCTTGGTCTTTCTGTTGACCAGCCCCCATCCAGGAGCAAATCAAGAGTCACCTTATTTTTTTTTTTTTTTAAGATTTTATTTATTTGACAGAGAGACATAGTGAGAGGGGGAACACAAGCAGGGGGAGTGGGAGAGGAAGAAGCAGGCTTCCCAGCGGAGCAGGGAGCCCTATGAGGGGCTTGATCCCAGGACCCTGGGATCACTCCCTGAGCCGAAGGCAGACGCTTAAGGACTGAGCCACCCAGGCGCCCCAAGAGTCACCCTATTAGAACTAAAGATCCTGCTATCACTCAGGAAATTCTAAGGGATTTGGGAACTCTGTGCCAGGAAGAGAGATGAAAACCAAATACATATTTTCTTATTATAAATCACAATATCACAGGCACTAACTTTTGAAGGACAGTATGTTCCCTGAGTCCTTGCATGTCTCAGAATATCTCATGTTGACTTGATAGTTTGGTTGGGTATAGGCTAGATGCTAGGCTAGATGAAAATCATTTTAATTTTCAACTTCTGTTTTCCCAGAGAATAAATCAATGGCATCTGGTGGGAGAGTAGGGGACATTCTTTATCTCGGCAGGCTTGGGGAAGGGACCCAGGGGGTGCTAACCTTCCTGTAAATAGACTTTCAACCAAACTGCATGTTTTCAACCCCTCGCCTGATTTCCACCTTCCTCAGGAATTGTTCCTCTGTGTCCTGAGGCTTTACCAGGATCTGCAGGGGCAAATCCTTCTCATTTTTAATTCTCTCTACTCCATAAAGGCCCACCCAGTTTATAGTTTCCCTTGTTCCTACCATTCTCTTTCGATTTTCTGTTTTCACATTTGTTTATTATTTCACTGTCCTTTGGTGGTGTGTCAATGGCTGTATTTGCTCAGGAGTCTCCGAAATGATTTAATTACCAGAATACTACAAAACGTTCTGCTATCTGCTGGGTCTGAAAGAGTTTTCCTGGTCCGACTTTCATTGTTATTTTTTATATGAACTTTATAATTAGTTTGCCTAGGCCTAAAAACCATTGGCATTTTTACTGAAATCATATAAATTTATAGTTTAATTTAGGAAGAACTGATATCTTTAAATTACTGAGTCTTTTGAGAACAGAATATGCTTTTCCATTTATTCAATTATTCTTTTATATTCCTCAATAGAATTTGAAAGTTTACTTCTTGCAGATTTTGCTCATGTCTTACATTTTCTCCCTTTGGTTGCTATTATAAATGAGATCTTTCTTCTAGATACTTTGTAACTGGTGTTTCACTTACCAATGTATCAAATGAGGTCTTTTTGATCTTGATGTGTACAAATCTCCTTCATATTTTAAAATGTATCAACTAGATTTTTGTTTAGTTTTAAAAGTAATGTATAACAACATAAAAATGATTAAAAATATAAAAGCTTATCAGTGAAATGTAAATTTCCTCTCATCGTCGTCCCCCGGTTCACACCCAGTTGATTACTGTGGATTATTTATTTTATAATCCTTCCAGAACCTTTTTTTAAAAAAATATACATGAGTATATGCATATGCAAAAAGATCTTGAAATGGCGCTCTTTCTCCCTTTTGAGTGAGGCCCAAAAGCATGCAACAACATTGTAGATGCCTTATGTTTGCACCGGTTTAACTGCCTTTGTAGGTTGTACTAAGAGATTATAAGAGAGTATTGGCTGCATTAGCAACTCTCCCTCTGGACAATAAGAGTAGAGGGTGTGGAGTTGGAGAGATTTCTTTGGAGAGTGTTGTCAGTGTGCTTGGTCAAGTGAGCAGGGCTTCAAGGCTAACTCCCAGAGAGCCGGACCCTGTTTCCTGGCATTTGTTAGAAATAAAGATAGTACCTGTTTCTCCCTGGAGATGGTGAGACTGTCTACCTGGGTTGAGTGAAGATGGATAGCTCCCCTCCAGTTGAGATGCATTTTCAGTAGCTGTGGGGCAAAGGTGCATGTTTTGAGGGTATAGGTGGGTTTGGGGTTGTCTTGGGTCCTGCCCAAGAGGAGTTTCTGGTGGGACCATGTGATCCCAACAGAATGTGTCTGTGGGCCCAAGGGAAGGGTTGTCCAGAGCCAGACAAGAGGCAGCTTCTGCTGCAAGGCCTCCACATGCATGGGTCCCCAGTGAGAGAAGCTCTGAAAAGGAGGAAAGAAAAAGGAAAATGAAAACCTGTAACAGCTTTTTGTAAAACCAGCGTCTGGAAGCTCTGTTGCTGTCATACTCAGAGAAGCCAGCTCCATAGCCTCTGCCCCAGCCATGGAAACCATCCTCTCTCTGTAGACCCTCTCCCCCTGCAGCCCAGGCTGGGGGTGGGGGCAGGGTCAGTAGCTACAGCCAGCAGGTGGCTTGGAAAGGTGAGGTGGGGTGGGGTAGGGAAAAAATAAAATTCTCTCTCACACACGCCCCTGCCCCCACCCCCAACAGCACCCGCCTGCAGACAACAGGCCCAGACTGACAGGAAAGGAGGTTTTACACTGGACAAGACTGGAGTTTTAGTTGTTACGCTGAATAGATTGTTAAATTACTAAAATGAGGTTTTCCTTATTAGTGAATGTGACTGGGGGCTTTTCGATGATCTAACAGTGGCTTGAGAACTGTGGGACCTGCAAGCAATGTCCTCCTAGAGCAGAGTAAGAACAAATCCACAGTGTGAGTTTAAGTAGAAGTGGTGGGAAAGAATGAATTTACTTTCTTCATGCACCCTATTCCAATGGATTCCGGCTCTATCCAAAAAACAACCCCCACCCCCCCAAATTCTAAAAGCGTCCACAGATAGGGCCATGTCATACCCACACTCGTGTCCCTTGCTTTTTACCTAGTAATTATATCTTAGAGATGTTCCCTTCCCTTCCCAGCACACACATGTGCCTCTTTTTAAGTCTGTTATGTGGTATTCCACTGTACGTACAAATGGTATTTATTTAGCCTTTCTTCTATTGGTAAACAATTAGGATTTTTCCAGTCCTTGCTTTTCATACAATGTTGGGTGAATATCTTTGTTCAGTATCTTTGTTTGCATGTGGGAGGGTATCTATTGAATACATTTCTGGAAGTAAGATTACTAAATTAACCAGTATGTGAATCTTAGATTTATGATCCTCCAAAGAAATTACACCAATTTGTATTGCTTCCAACAGTTTCCTCATAACCATGCAAATATTGTGTATCATCAAATGTTTTAATCTTTGCCAGTGTGAGAGGTTAAAAAAATAGTACCTTGGCAATTCATAAATAATAAATGAGATTGAGCATCTTTTGTAAGTCATTTGTATTTCTTTTTCTAGAAACTTGCTTATATATGTCCTTATAGATTAATTTTTTAAAAATGTGTTGCTAGCTATGTTTTTGAGTCAGCCAGTGAGTGAGTGGGTAAGGAATGAGAGAGTGAGCTGAACCCTGTGAGGGAATATTGGAATGTGGCCAGGAACTTTAATTTGCTTTCTTTCCTTCCCTCTGTCCTTTGGGTTTGTATCTAGACATCTGGGTTTGAAATTCTGCAGAGCATAGATTCCCCTAGTCGTGTCTCCCTCTCCTATCCTGACACCAAGCCCTCTGGGTACGTATGAGCCAGAACTGTGCACGTGAGTGGTCAGGTACCAATGGAGCACTGTGCAGGTCCCTTCCCTCCCCTCCCCTGTGCCCTGGGAAGCCAGCCAGAATTTCCTGAGCTGGGATAAAATCACATGGGACAGCCAACTGGTATATAAGGAGAGGTGTATATTCCATAGGATGGTTGGGTTGTGAAGATCTAGCCAGAAGATTCCAAGAAATGTAGGGTTTAATGAAAAAAAATGGCTGGTGCTACACACCAAGCCCCCATTTGAGAGAGAGAGAGAGAACGAGAGAGAGAGAGAGAGCGAGCACACACACAAGCAGGGAGAGCGGCAGGCAGAGGGAGAAGCAGGCTTCCCAATGAGCAGGGAGCCCAATGTGGGGCTCCATCCCAGGATACTGGGATCATGACCTGAGCCGAAGGCAGACACTTAACTGACTGAGCCACACAGGTACCCCAGTAATGGAGCTTTGATACTATCCTTCCTCATTCTGAGAGAAGAAAACACAAGCCTCTGGGAGGAAAGGTTCACGTCCTGAGGCAGGTGCAAGAGCAGGGTCTTCTTGAGGATCTCCTTATCTCTCCTTTCTTCCTATCAGTATGGCCAATTGACCTAAGACCTTTAAGGAATGGGTGAGGTTGAATGGGGGGAGCAATGCAGAGATTCTAAAAGGACTTTTGAATTAGAATTGCATTGTCTGCAAATGGGAAAGATGTCCCTCCAGTATTTACTAGGTAGGTTCCTTTTTAGCTACTTACTCTCCCATGAACAAGTGCTATGACTTAGCTCAGAGTCACCCCACTGGCTTCAAGGCTCTGTAGCATCTACTGCCTAGATAATTTCAAACATGTTCTAGACCAGCACTGTCCAGAACTTGCTACAATGATGACAAATTTCTGTCTGCCACCAAAAGAGTTTTCCCTAATATACCCTAGTCTGGGTTGGGGACCACAGATGGATACTTAGTGGTGTAGCGTCACCCATTTTCCAGTAAACCCCGTATTTCTTAGAATCTCCTGATTAGATCTAGACAACGCAACCATCCCCTGTCCAGCTGGCTGTGAGGTCCGTGGGCTGATCTGGCTCCATGTGGTGGCCTCCAGCATGCTTGGGTCACCTCTGTTCATAGCCCACATGCTGAACCATTTGCTCTGCTCTCCTTAAACCCCATTTCTTGCCCAGTCCCTTATGTTCCTCACTTTCCAACCGTGTTTCATCTTTAGTTGAGCTCACTAAGAGGGACCTTGGGAAAATCGTACTTCATAATGTATAAAACAGAAGCATCAAACAGAAGAGTCGTTAAGGATAAAGCCACTTGCTCTGAGGTGCACTAGGTGATTTACCAGATTCTTCTGGCCCTGACCTTGGTCTCAGTTAAGCAGAAATAACAATTAGGACAACAATAATAACATGAATGATAACAATCATTCCTGCTAGAAAAATACAAAGAAATAAAACATGTAAAATGACTTTGAAAAGTTAGAAATGCTCTAACAGTTAAAGTATCAAATAGCTATCAAATCCTTGCTTTCCTCTCAGGCAGACTGCCAGGAAATGCTGCTCATTTTATCTACCCCTTATGCTTTTTATTTCTCTTTCTTATTTCTTCTGGGCCAAGTAGGGAGTAGCTGATCAAAAAGTACTTTGGACTGGATGAGCTTCCTTCTCATGGTCACCATCAAAGCGCTCTCTTGTCGTCTTCTTTCGTCTGGGTCACATTCAGAAATAGCTTTCTATCTGGTCTGAAGAAACAACTTTCAAATTACTTCATAGAATAAAAAAAAATCAAGACTCTGACAACCCACAAGGTTTGGTGCATCCAGCTGGCCATTTCCTTAAATGCCCAAAGATGGCAGATACGGCTGCAGTGAATGCATCCACCAAAGTTGGACAAGTGTCAGAAGACTCAGGACACTGAGAATGGTTGAAAACATCACTTAGGGCTCCAGTCAACACATTTTTGGGACAGAATCTTACAGAGATTTTTATACTAAATATCACCAGAAATGCACTTAAAAAAAAAAATCAGAACATACTGTATGGTAACTAACAAAATTTAAATAAAATAACCAGAATATTTTCTTTCTTCATATATTACAGCGCAGAGCAAGAATTATTTTAGGTGAGCAGACACTGAAGGTATAGAACATAAAATTCATAACTCATTTATCTTCCTGGATTTAGAAGGGTCGAGTGACAGTTACAAATGACAACCCTCCTAGGTATTCAATTATCTGAGGTGTTTTAAATGAGGAAATGTATTTCTGGGAATGTTTATACAACAGTAACAAAGCAGTGCTCAACTTTAGGTGATAAAAAATGGGGTAAATTAAAATATTTTAAAAAATGTAAATCAGGTTTGAAAGTTTTGTTTAAGTATTTTCTGTTCGTTGCTGGCATCAAAGAGGATGGCAGTGAGGATGAGAGGGAGGAAGGCCATCTTGGTGCTCAGGTCAGGGCCCCAGAGCTGTTGGGCCATGCTGTCCATGGCTAGGTCTTTGTGTGCTGAAAAATTCAGAGACAGTCTCATAAAAACCAAATCTACAGAAGACTTATGCATATGGCTACTCCACACCCCTGCAGGAGGGAGGACCTTGGAGGTCACCCCTGCATAAGGCTGTGGGCAAGGGTGAGAAGCAGGTGCTTCTTTTGCCCACTGTTACAGCCCTTGGTCTACCCCTCCTTGCTCCACCCGTGGCTTCCTTTGGCCGAGGTCCCTGGCTGGACCACCTGAAGGACCTATCTCTTCTACTTAAACTTCTGTAGCCAGCATTGCCTAGGTTTTCATCAGACTCTAACCTCTGAACCCCGGGCCATACATTCCAGATAAACATGCTGCCTAGGGGAAGATGTTTTCAGGTATGGAGAGAAAGAAGCAACCCCTGTTATGTTCAGGACTGTGTAATTGAGCTGAGGCCAAGGTTATTGGCAAGTCATCTACACTTGCTCATGGGAGGGCCTCATCAGGCTTTCCTTCTTTACCAGCCAAAATGCCGACAAGGTGTGGGAGCTTCCTGGTTAGTAAAAGGCATCTGGTAACTCCTGGATGGGCTTCATGTTAATTACAGTGTTTTGTTCTTCACTTTCCATTCAATCTTCTCTTATAACCAAGATCCTCGAGAAAAGGGTGGGGTGGGGTTCTGCATTTGCAGAATTCTAGTGGCTAAGACAGCTGAAAACTATAGTCCTCATTAATTCTAGTTTCTCTGACCCCACTGAGGCTTGCATGGTCAAGGCCAATGCCCACAGCATAACAAGGCCAGTGCCCAGAGCTGGTCCTGGTAGAGGTCAGTCCTCTGGTTTGGGGATGGGAGTTGCTCACTATCAAGCTTGCTTCCATCTTCTGAAGAATCTACCTTGCGGGTGCCTGAACCATGGCAACTGGGAGAGCCATGCTCGTTTCGGAAGCCCAGGTCAGGTCAGCCATGGTGGCCACATTTTTTCATTTCTTGAGCTCACTCTATTATTTGTGTATGTGTGTGTGTGTGTATAATATTATATGTAGCGCATATATTTTATATATGTATTTGGATGGCGAGTTCATGTAGGTGAATGAAGGTAGACACTGTATTGTGTTACAGTCTCATCTGAAATCAGGGATATGTAATCTTAAGCTTTTCATTCATTTATTTATTAGTTCAAAAAAGTATTTATTAAATGTTTAAAAGTGCACAACACTGTACTAAGAAGGAAGTTGGGGTGCGGGGTACAGAAAGGTAAAAAAGACCAAGTGACCTGTCTTCAAGGAGCCTGGAATTTATGGGAGAGACAGGCATGTAACATCACGTTTTACACCTGACAAAAATCATCAAAAGAGAGGTATAAATCAGGTAACGTGAGCATTTTGGTGAGGAAAGGATCCGTTCTCTCCATGGGGATGAGGGACCATGCCCCTGAGACGATAACCTTTGAGGTAGCCTTGAAGGATGAATAGAATTTCACTTTAACATTTACAAAGATAATTAGTCTTGGCAGCAAAGCTCTTAACGATTTATATTTGTATGGTGGTTCCTGCTGAGCAGCCTCACGCGCTTTATCTTATTTAATTGGAACAATAACTTTGCAAGGTTAAGTAAGAGGATATTACTATTATTTTTTTAAGGTCAAATTGAGGCTTAGAGAACTTTTATGACTTGCCTCAGGTGACCTATTATTTAGTCAGCGGAGGAGGGAGTGCAGATATGCAGCCAGTATCTTCTATCTGCACGTACTTTGAGAGCCCTTTCCCCTCCCGCCGGCGCTTTTCCAGAGGCGCATTCCAGGAATTTGTCCATCCCTGGTCACTCATAGCCTTCCTAACCAGCCTCAGCGACCATCGGTGGTTCTCAAAGTGTGGTCCCCACCCCAGCAGCATCCACGTCACCTGGAACCCTGTTAGAAATATAAATTCTCGTGGGGGCGCCTGGGTGGCACAGCGGTTAAGCGTCTGCCTTCGGCTCAGGGCGTGATCCCGGTGTTATGGGATCGAGCCCCACATCAGGCTCCTCCGCTGGGAGCCTGCTTCTTCCTCTCCCACTCCCCTTGCTTGTGTTCCCTCTCTCGCTGGCTGTCTCTCTGTCAAATAAATAAATAAAATCTTTAAAAAAAAAATATATAAATTCTCCTCAGCAGTCTCGGCAGTCGTGTTTTAACAAGGTTTCCAGGTGATACTGCTGCATGTTCAAATGTGAGAGCCCCTGGCATAGGGCATCTAAATAACACAACTTTGAGGATTCTCTTAAAATAGAATGAAACATGAGGACTCCTTCTGTAAAAAAAAAAAAAAAAGATCAAAACCTAATTAATTCTTACAGTGTCAGAAATTAAGGCTAATTGTGTTTTCCTTTTCGTTGTTTGGGGATTTTTATTGAGCGAGGTCATGCGACATCGAGCTGGAATAAATTTGGTAGTAAAACAGCATACACTTCTTCCTCATTGAGAAAACCGAGATACATTCGAAGCCACAGGGAACATGGGACTCAGTCTGCAAAAGTCAAGGCCTCCCAGAGCTGAAATACAAGGTCATATATTACTTCAGAACACAATGGGATGGGTTTCTGATAAGGGTTACCCGCAAAAGGGGGCCCAACCCCCGATAACTTGTGAATCTGCTCTTGAGAACATGCAGGTCTAAAGAAATTCAGCCGAGAAATGGGAGAAATCCTGGTGTCATGGCATTTCATTCTTTTGAATACTTTGTGAGAAAAAAACAGAGGGATGAGGGTATTCTGTTACCATGGCAACCTGGAGAGGCCCAGGCTGGGGGATGATACCGAGGAGCTGACAAAAGCTTGGCATCCTGATTCTAGATGAGAAAAATGGGGCTGTGGAGGCCTGGAGATTGGGTCAGAATGAATATTCTTTTATTCCTGCATAGTTCTGCCACACTGATTTAAAAAAATAATCCATTACATTAAACAGCTGGCACAGTGACTGTGATTGATGAGCACCTAATGGAGTGTTCCCTCTACCTAGAAGGCCCTCCACTTTGTTTGGTTTCTACCCTCCCTCACTGCAGAGCTCCCAGCCTGCTTTCTGAAGGCGGCCTTCCTCACGGACTGGCCTGGAACCCCAGGCCTGCAAGGCGTGCCCCATGCCTTTTGTCTTGCTTCCCAGTGTTTGTTTATAACACAGAAGCCATCCCCTCCAGCGGGTTGAAAGTGCCTTCAGAGTCTAAATAGCAACAATGTCTCTAATCCTTTTTCCCCTCTCTTTTAAAATAAAAATAGCTAACAGTTACTGAGTGCTTATTGTATACTATCCCAGTGCTATTTAATGTGTGTTTGACCACCAGCAGTATCAATATCACCTGAAAATTTGGTGAAAATGCAAATTCGAGGGCCCTACCTTGGGCAATCAGAAATTCTAGAACTTTGGATCCAGGAATCTCTTTTTAATAAGTGCCAACTTCCCACCTTAGTGATTCTTGTACACGCCAAGTTTTGAGAGTCATTGTACTAGACACATCTAAGTCTTCACATTTTTTTCTTCACTTAATTTTTCTAACAACCTTTACCCTAGCAACTAGTTGTCTCCTCACACAGATGGGGAACAGAGGCACAGAAAGTATGAGTAAATTGTTCAAGGTCCCCGGGGTGTATTATTTTCAAAGATGTTGACCACAATCCCTTCTACTTTTTGGATAGGACTTTGTCACTCCTAGCAAGAAATGAAGTCTATTTCCGTTCTTGAATTGAACTGGTCTGTGACTTGCCTTGACCAATAGAATGCAATGAAAGTACATGGCGTGCCTTCTGATGGAGGCCTTAGGATGCCTTGCAGTGTCTGTTTTCATTTTCCTAGTACCCTGACTCCTGCGTCAAGAAGTCCAGGCTCTCCTACTGGAGAGACAGGCCATACAGTAATGGGGATCATGTGGAGAGAAACGCCACGAGGAGGAGAACCACAGTGTGCCAGCCAACAGCCCTCCCTAAGCCGGGTCCTGTGGGGAAGGCCATCTTGTGGGAGCCGCGGTAACACCACGTGGAGCAGAGCCTTGCTTGTGGAGTGCTGCCTGATGCCCAGCCTGCAAAATGTGAGCAAATAAAATGGTGTTGTTTTAAGCCGCTGAGTACTGGGGTAGTTGGTTATGCAGTGATAGATAATTGAAACAGTCATGTAATTTGTCAGCCATAGGTCCTGGAGTCCCACCCAGGCAGTTTAGCCTTGTTGTACATCTTAACCATTGCTCCTTGCTTCACTGAATTAAAAAAAATACACTTGCTATTTTATTGCCATATAGAGCTTTCAACCCAAACTCCAATGCAGAGTATCTGGTAAGTTTTGGCAAACCACGTAGCATATGTTGCACCCATTTTTCCTCCTAAGCTAGGTAATAATAATAACAGCTAGCACATGTATAGTACTTACTATGTACCGGGCAAATCCTGCTTTGAATATGTTTTAATTTGCTAATTTTTTAAACTTTTGAAATATATACTTAGTTAATTGGTTTTCAGCCTTTTTAAAATGCAAGTATTTAAAGCCATTTTCTTTTAAGTACTATTTTAACTACATCCTAAAAATTTTGATATGTTATGTTGTAATTATCATTTCATTCAGAATAATTTCTAATTTTCACTGTGATTTCTTTTTTGACCTAGTGTTTTCATTTTTTAAGAAATATATTGCTTAATTTGTGGGTTTTTTTCTCATTATGTCTTTATTCTTTTATTTTTATTTTATTTTCCTGTGGCTAGAGGATATATTCTATATGATTTCAAACATTTGAAATTGATTGGGACTTATTTTATGGCCTAGTATAATTTTCAATTTTGGCAAATATATTCCATGTGTACTGAATAAAAATGTTCATACTACAGTTGGTGGCTGACTTCCATAAACTTTTGATGTTGTTATTGTAGATGATTATTCCCTTAAGGAAATTTTCCTTTACTAACCCCTTCAAACAAAGAAGGACTATGTTGCCTTGCAAGGGTCTGGAGGCCCAAGGTTGGGGAGGGGGAGCATAACCATTTTCGAAGTCTTCTGTTTTATCTTAAAAGTTTATCGACTTGTGCTATTGACTCAGTAATATATCTGGGTTTCTTTTGAGATGGAATTATTTTCCTAACACATGCATCAGGAAAACACCACGTCCTCAAACAGTGTCTGACACATAGGAGGCACATGACAGGTATTTGTTAAATGACTGATGAAATGAGTTGGTTGACCCTGTCTGCAGTCTCAGCCACAGAAGCCTCTTCAGGGCTGCCATAGGCCTCACTGGTCAGATGAGATCCTTCCCTGCATCTGCTGGGAAACCATTGTAGAGAACGTGTAAATTATAATATCTCTAAGGCAAGTGGGGCCCCTAGAGTTGTGCAATATCCAGTGTGCTCAGTTGCACCTGTGACTCCAGCCAGGGCCCAAGTGGACCTACTTTCAGCCTCCTGGTTCATCTTTTCCCCATATGAGCCACGCTGGTAGGAAAGCTGCATTCAAGTCCATACCTGATTGGGGTTTCTCCTTATCTGGACTCTAAGCAGAGGACCTGGATTCCAGTGAGCAGTGTTGCAGCAGGCAGTGTGTTTCCACAGAGCAAGCCTTAGCCAAGTGGTTCCGGTAACCGTGGGTGTCCCCAGCAAGGAAAAGTGAAGGTAGGACTGTGGTGTATCTTCACAGATGCTGAGATTTTTGTTTCTTTTATTTTTAAGGTTTTATTTATTAGACTGAGAGAGAGTGTGTGCATGAGTGTGGGGGGGTAGGGGGAGGAGCAGAGGAAGAGGGAAGAGGGGCAAGCAGACTCTCACTGAGTGTGGAGCCCCATGTGGGGCTCCATCTCACGACCCCAAGATCACAACCTGAAATCAAGTGTCCAATGCCTAACCGACTAAGGCACCCAGGCACCCCAGAGATTTTTATTTCTAATGGAATAAAATCACTAGTCCTGTATGTCTCAATAAATTGAGTATATAATTTATAAATATTTCTACAAAGAAAACTCCATGACCAAATGGTGATATCTAACAAATATCTAAGGAAGAAATAATATCAATTGTGTATCTCTCTCAGAATTTAGGAGAGATTATTTTCCAACCCATTATATGAGGCCAGCATTACTCTGATACCCAAACCAGAGACAGACATTACAAGAAAAAACTGCAGGTCAATAAACCTCTGAATGTAGCCACAAAAATTCTCGACAATTAGCAAATCAAATCCAACAACATAAAAAAGGATAATATATCATGACCAAATAGGGTTTAATTCTGAGAATGCAAGTTTGATTTAACGTTCAAAAAAGTCAATGCAATAATCACGTTAACAGAATAAAAGAGAAACATCAAACGACCATTTCAGTAAAAGCATTCGGCGAAATTCAACACTCATTCGTGATTAAAAACTCTGTTTTCAGTACAAGGGAAATACAAGGGAACTTCTTTAACCTGATAAAAGATACCTTAAAAGAAACCCAAATGAATGAATGTTCTTCACTCTTTGCTTACAGATCTAGGGTGATAATATCAGTACCTAACACCTATTGAATACTTACTATGTGTCAGCCCTCGATCCAAGTTCTATATAGATGTCATCTTATTTGATCCTCTGAATAACCCTATGGTTGTTACCGTTATCCCATTTTGAGGATGAGAAAACTCACAGAGGCATTAACTAATTTACTTAAGATTGCTCAGCTAGTACGGGGAGGAGCTAGGACAGATGACCCCAGAGCCCACACACTTTTTAAAAAAAAATTTTTATTATGTTATATTGGTCACCATACAGTACCTCATTAGTTTTTGATGTAGTGTTCCATGATTCGTTGTTTGTGTATAACACCCAGTGCTCCATGCAATACGTGCCCTCCTTAATACCCATCACCGGGCTATCCCAGTCCCCCACGCCCCTCCCCTCTGAAGCCCTTAGTTTGTTTTCCAGAGTCCATAGTCTCTCGTGGTTCATTCCCCTTCTGTTTACCCCCCCTTCATTTTTCCCTTTCTTCCCCTACCGATCTTCCTATTTCTTATGTCCCATAAATGAGTGAAACCATGTGATAATTGTCTTTCTCTGCTTGACTTACTTCACTTAGCATAATCTCCTCCAGTCCCGTCTATGTTGCTGCAAATGTTGGTTAATCATTCTTTCTGATGGCTGAGTAATATTCCGTTGTATATATGGACCACATCTTCTTTATCCATTCGTCTGTTGAAGGGCCTCTCAGCTCCTTCCACAGTATAGCTATTGTGGACAATGCTGCTATGAACATTGCAGAGCCCATGCACTTAACCATTGCCTTGTACCCTCATCTTCCCCTCTGAGGTTTGACTTTGTGGCATAAGCCAAAGGGCAAGAGTCTAAGCAGAGGTTGAAGACTGGCCATGTAGAAATGCTTTTGGAGTTTTCAAAAGCCACACATGTCTTCAGGGCTATGCCATACGGTTACATCAGCTGTCCACAGCTGTACATCCTGGACCTGCATTTTAGACCCCCAGCCTCTGAGATTCTGATTCTGTGGCACAGGGATTCAACATGGGCATCTGCATTTTAAAAAGTTCTGCAACTGGGGGAGAACTGTTAGAGTAAGTGTTTTCTGTGCTTGATTCCTCGGTTGGGCACCATGACCTTCAGAAGCTTTGTACCTTTAGCAAAGGAATTACTGTCTCAAGTGCCTTGTTAAGATACAATTTCTCATGCATGCTCTTATACATGCTTTCTGTGCTTATTGTGTACCCAATAGTCATTCACTATTTCTTTCAAAGAAAAGACAGATTTTGTTTAAAATGGCAATGTGCCCAGTGAACAAACATTTCCTAGTTGTCCTTGCAGCTAATGGCGGCCATATGACATGGTTCTAGCCAATGAGATGTAAGTCTGCTGGGGATATATTTGGGAAGTTTTGCTCTCATGGCTGATGCTTCAACCTCCAGACTTCTTAAGTATGTGAGAAAAAAATAATTCCCACAAATATTTGTTTGAGTCTCTTACATGCAGCCAGACCACTTTTCACTAATTTCCTTTCAGTAAACATTTACTGAGTACCTGACTCTGTTTTGGCTATCATGGAAAAAACAATGAATAAGCTGGAGTCTTTTCTTCAGGAAGCTCATGGTCAGGTTCAGAAGAAAGATATATGAAAAACAACAATAATACACCCTGAAAATAGCTACCATAGAGGTGAGCATCAGTCGTCAGGATAATCAAGTCTGAATGAGCCAAGAAGGCCATTGAGAGATGTTTCTGTTTGTTCTGAAAGAATGAACTGAAATTTTCTAGGTGGATTTAGGATGGGGAGGGAGAAAGGGCATTCCAGATAGGTGGAAGAGCATGTGTGAATGTATGAAGTTTTGAAACAATATGACATGCTCAGATAGTTCAGTATGGTTGACCTGTAGGCTGAAGGTAATGAACAGTGTGAATGAGAGCTGGGCCAGCTCAGACAGGGATATATGTGCCATTTCCTATCGGGTGTGCTTGGTGTTGGGAGTCAGCAAATCGTTTTTAGCAGGGAAGCGATTTGATAAGATCTATGTTTTTAAAATCCACTCTGGCAGCAGTGTGGGAAGTGGGCTGAAAAGTGATGAGACAGAAAGATGAGTTATAAAGCTATTTCATTGTTAAGGCAAGAGATGTCAAGAGCCCATGCCAAGGCAGTGGCACAGGGCTGGGCAGGAAGGGATGGAGAGGAGATAAAGGCTTTTGCTTACTATTTAAATTCCATAAAATGACATTTTGGGCCCTCTACAGGAGAGTTTGCTCATTGGGACTAGCAGTTTTTTAAATTTGTATTTAAATGTCCCATTTCCACTTATTTAATTGCCTTTTAGACTTGTGTTTTTTTTTTTTAATTTTTAAAATTTATTCATTAGAGAGACAGAGTGAGAGAGCGGGAGAGCATGATCAGTGGGGAGGGTCAGAAGGAGAGGGAGAAGCAGACCTCCTGCTGAGCAGGGAGCCAGATGCAGGGCTCAATCCCAGGGCTGTGGGATCATGACCTGAGCTGAAGGCAGATGCTTCATCGACTGAGCCACGCAGGTGCTCCTAGACTTGTTAATAATAGTTTCTGTCCCCAAATGATGGTTGGTTGCCTTTTTTCACTGTTTTTTTTCCCCTGAGTTCTACAAGGACGTTCTCAGCGTCCACCTCTTAATCTTCATTCAGTTCACAAGGGAAGGCTCAAGATTAATTCACAGGAGACCTGCAGGTCAGAGTCTTCCTCTGGAGATGGATTATGTCCACACAGGCATCAGTTCAGGAGAATTGCTAGAAAAATACTGCTAGCTGTTGTTACATTCCTCTGAGAGGAAAATTATGACCTTAACTCATGTTCTCTATGATATATACTGAGGATGAGCACTTGGGAAGTTCAGCTCAGATGGAAAAATATAACTGTCTCTTCGGATTGTATTTCAGAGAATACTTGTAAAGTACCAAGCTTCTCTTTACATCTCTTTAGAGGGAGGAAGAGTGGGGATTCATGCAAATATTACAGCAATTCTTTTTATGTCACCTACCCTTAGATTAAAGCTGTTCAAAATGATTGACATGAACCCCTTCCTCCAAGTTCCTGGAGGATATGCTTTCTCTGGCTTTCGTCTGCAGGGAATTGGAGGTGGACACACATGTGAAGAGTCTGAACTGGGACTGAGTAGGTGTGTTAGTTTCCCACTGCTGCTGTATAACAACCACAAAGTTAGTGGCTTAAGTTTTGGAGGTCAGAAGTCTGAAGGGGTCTTATGGGGTTAAAATCAAGGTGTCAGCAGAACTGCGTTCCTCCTGGAGGCACGCAGGGAGAATCTGCTCCTGGCCCTTTCCAGCTTCTAGAGGTTGCCCACATTTCTTGGCTTGTAGCACTACATCACTCTGCTTCTGCCATCATGTCTCTTTCTCTGGCTTCCTCTTACAAGAACTTTTGTCATTACATTGGGCCTGTGTGGGTAATCCAGGATAATCTTTACATTCCAAAATGCCTAACTTCATTACATCTGCAAAGTCCCTTTGGTGAAGTAAGATAGCATTTCACAGGTTCTAGGGACTAGGGCATGGATATCTTGGGGGGGGGTGGATTATTCTGCCTACCGCGTTGGACTCAATCCAGGGGACATTGTCTGAAACAGGTGGCCTGGGAAACCACCCTGCTACCATGCAATGAAAGGTGGAAGTAATGAATGATGGAGGTTACCTTACCTTCTAATCCTAATGAGGTTTTTTGGTATCATAAAACCCAACTTTCCATGTATAACAATCAGTGCAATGTGAGATCATATTTTTAAGGGTTGTTTCCTGCCTGTTGACATCATTAAACTGTAAGTTTCATGAGAGCAGAGACTATGTCTATTGTGTTCATCACCAGTTTGTGTAATTCCCTACTGGCTGCTCTACTTCTTCCTTAGTGATTGAATTTCGATTTTGTTCTCAGGGTACTGTGCACATCGCTAAGAAACAAATGATGACTATCTAAACCAATGAGGTAATCCTACCTTTGCCTGTGATTAGTCTACAGGTAGCCATGTGACCTAGTTCTGGAAAGATCCCACATTTCTACTCCTTAATCTTTAGCCCCTGCTTTCTCCATCTTACCAAGTTACCAAATGGATAACTCCTACTTTCTCTCTATCCCTTCAGACTGAATGACCCAGTTATTTCCCCCACTCAGATACTTTTAGGAGCACAACTTCTCAAATTTGTACATTATTTTCATGCTCTAATCATTAACAAAAATCACCACTTGGTTGTATTTGGTTTGAGTGAATCCATTTTTTTCTGGCCTTCCCCTAAGGCAGGAGATCAGGCAAAATTGAGTTTTCAGTCTTGCAGAGTTAAAGACTTGTTCCTAGATTCTGGGGACCCCACAAAAGTGTCACTTGGTGGGAAGGCCTTGTCCACTTGTCCCCTCTGATATCTCTCTCCCTCTGGAATTTAGCCCAGCGAAACTGAACCTTTTTAATGAGTAACCAGAGCAGCCATAAAATTGAATGTTCGAAGCTGCTCTGTTTACATGATCAACAGGAGAGCCTGCATCTGGAGATGATAAGAATTCAGGATTCGTGCCGAAAAGGTGACTCTAGTAATAGAAAGAGGCAAGAAGATGGGATATCTCTGGAGAGTAGGGATTTTAGAGAACATCCTGCATGATAATGAATCTATACACACACTACCTTCTGCTTCAGGTCAAGTAGCCTGAGGGATTGGGCCATTCCTGGTCAAATTCTTCAGCTAACTAAGCACTTCAAATTGGAGAACAAGAAGTGTCTCTGCTCCCATTTATGCACTGCTGGTGGCAGTAGAGGCTGCCGAAATGCTTTGAGAGGTAACTTGGCAAAATGCATCAGAAGCTCTAAAAATATTTATGTTGTTTGACATAGAAATTCCACTTCCAGAAGTAAGTCAGAAGGAAATAATCTCAAATAAGGAAAAGAATTAATAGGCACAGAAGTGTTTATTGCACTTCCTTATTATAATAAGGAAACATTGGAACCCTACTTAACTCTTCAATGGTAGGAAGATGGTTAATTAAATCATACTATATTCCCTTGATGAAATATTATATAGTCATGAACATTTTAATTATGGAGACAATAAACATAAGAACATAATGATGTGAAATTTTATGCATACTCTTGATTGCAGTGCCCTAAAAATATGCAATCATGTAATCAAAGAGTGGAAGGGAATACATAAAATGGGACATAGCTGTGTTAAGGTGGTGGAATTATTAGTGATTTTTTTTCCTTTTATATTTCTAGCCTATGTAATGTTCCTATATGTTCTCTATAAATATAAAATAAATACATAAAATGCAAATGCTCTAAGAATGGTTAAGAAATGGGGCAAGAACTAGCATTCATTGAGGGACTATTATGTTTCAGCTACTGAGCTAATATTATTTTACATATATTATCTGATACTACTTTCTTTTGTCTCCTAAGAGGTATCTGTCTTTACATTTTTACGTAAGAGGAAACTGAAGCTGACAGAAGCTGATTGAGGATGAATAGTGGGGGGTGGAGGGCAGATAAACAGCGTGATCATAATTTTCCCAGCCGCAGGACAAGTAAGGAGCATCAGGAATCAGTCCATTCTTTTCACTGGCTACATGAGATGATGAGGGCTAATTCTCTCCTTGGCTGACTTGCTTGTGCTGGTGTCCTGGCGGAGAACTGAGGGATGAACTATTGGCCATACCCAAATGGACTTCTGGATTGCTACACCTCTCTGAGTGTCCTAGAGTGTCTCCTTCCAGAATGGGTGACATCTCGTTGGGCATTACTTCAGCACTCACAGAGACAGGATGTGGCTCTGACGTACACCTGTGAATTCTCAAACACACATTTCTTGGAGAGGGCTTAGAAATGGTGATGCAATAAATATCTTGAGATGCCTGGGCCAGAGACTTATGGGGCACCAGCTATGGAGTCCAAGAGAAGAGGGAAAAAGAAGCGCATGAGTAGGGAGCTGAGGAGGTAATGATAGAGAGGAATGGAGGAACCTGGGGAAGTCAGAGAGCAGGTGTGGTAAGAGTGAGGGCATCGAAGAGCTTGCAGGACAGGAAATTATGGCTGGTATTAATGTTTCTAGATGATGACATTTTCAGGTTTTGACCCTGGAAATGTGTGCATGTTAGGGACTGAATCGTCTTCCCCCAAATTCGTATATTCAAGCTCTAACCTCCTCTTTGGAAATAGGGCCTTTAAAGAGGTAATTAAGTTTAAATGAGGTCATAAGGGTGGGGTCCTAATCTAATAGGATTGGAGTCCTTATAAGAAGAGGAAGAGACACCGAAGAGCTCTCTCTGCCTCCACGTGCACACAGAAGAAAAGCACATGTGGACACAGTGAGAAGGTGGCTGTCTATAAGCCAGGCATAGAACTCTCACTAGAAACTGAATTTGCTAGCACCTTGATCATGGACTTCTGGCCTCCAGATCTGTGAGAAACTAAGTACCGATTGTTTAAGCCACCCAGTCTGTGCAATTTTGTAATGGCAGCCTGAACAGACTAACACAGTGCTTAAGTCAGAGTCGAGTGGGAAAGCTATGTAGCTAAGGTGGTCAAACTGTAAGGCTAATGTGTAGGAGTCACCTATATGGATGAAAAATATTCCCATAAAGATGATTATAAAAATGAATCATAAGTGAGCTAAACTTACTAGGCACTTTAGGACCAAGAAATCTTTTTTTTTTTTAAATGATTTTTTATTATATTATGTTAGTCACCATACAGTACATCCCCGGTTTCCGATGTAAGGCTCGATGATTCATTAGTTGTGTATAACACCCAGTGCCCCATGCAATACGTGCCCTCCTTACTACCCATCACCGGTCTATCCCATTCCCCCACCCCCCTCCCCTCTGAAGTCCTCAGTTTGTTTCTCATAGTCCATAGTCTCTCATGTTTCATTCCCCCTTCTGATTACCCCCCCTTTCTTTATCCCTTTCTTCCCCTACCGATCATCCTAGTTCTTATGTTCCATAGATGAGAGAAATCATATGATAGTTGTCTTTCTCTGCTTGACTTATTTCACTTAGCATTATCTCCTCCAGTGCTGTCCATGTTGTAGCAAATGTTGAGAACTCGTTCTTTCTGATAGCTGAGTAATATTCCATTGTATATATGGACCACAACTTCTTAATCCAGTCATCTGTTGAAGGGCATCTCGGCTCCTTCCACAATTTAGCCATTGTGGACATTGCTGCTATGAACATTGGGGTGCATATGGCCCTTCTCTTCACTACGTCTGTATCTTTGGGGTAAATACCCAGTAGTGCAATGGCTGGATCATAGGGTAGCTCAATTTTTAACTTTTTAAGGGACCTCCACACTGTTTTCCAGAGTGGCTGTACCAACTTGCATTCCCACCAACAATGTAGGAGGGATCCCCTTTCTCCACATCCTCTCCAACAATTGTTGTTTCTTGCCTTGTCTATTTTTGCCATTCTAACTGGCGTAAGGTGGTATCTCAGTGTGGTTTTGATTTGAATTTCCTTGATGGCTAATGATTTTGAACATTTTTACATGTGTCTGTTAGCCATTTGTATGTCTTCATTGGAAAAGTGTCTGTTCATATCTTCTGCCCATTTTTTGATTTGTTTATTTGTTTCTCGTGTATTGAGTTTGAGAAGTTCTTTGTAGATCTTGGATACCAGTCCTTTATCTGTAGTGTCATTTGCAAATATATTCTCCCATTCCGTGGGCTGCCTCTTAGTTTTTCTGACTGTTTCCTTGGATGTGCAGAAACTTTTAATCTTGATGAAGTCCCATAAATTCATTTTATCTTTTGTTTCTCTTGCCTTTGGGGATGTGTCATGAAAAAGGTTGCTTTGGCCGATGTCGTAGAGGTTGTTGCCTATGTTCTCCTCTAGAATTTTGATGGATTCCTGTCTCACATCGAGGTCTTTCATCCATTTGGAGTTTATTTTTGTGTATGGTGTGAGATAGTGGTCAAGTTTCATTCTCTTGCATGTAGCTGTCCAATTTTCCCAGCACCATTTATTGAAGAGACTGTCTTTTTCCCACCGGATGTTTTTTCCTGCTTTATCAAATATTAGTTGCCCAAAGGGCCGAGAGGACCAAGAAATCTTTTAAGCACTTTATGTGCAATAACTCGTTTAATCCTCTACCAGTCCCATGGCATAGATACTACTATTTAATCCCCATTAGGTGTGAAAAGGCACTGAGGCATGGAGGGGTGAAGGAGCATATCTAAAGTCACAGAGATAAGACAGAGGTGGTGCTTGTCCCACACACTTGGGCTGTAGAGCTCACTCCCTTAATCACTGTTCTGTATTAGGGTATAGGAAATGTTATGAGACAGGAGCCAAAGAAGGGATGTGCACAGAGAGATGAAGGAAGAGCGATTCACCAGAGTCGTCAGCCGGATTGGCTGGGCAAATCTGGGTGACCAGTGGATGACAGATGTAAGAAGATGGCCTATTGCCTCTCCTCCAGAGGGGGATAAAAACCTATGGTGCGAGCTTCAAGGAATGCGGGATTTTTGTATGAGGATTAAGAGAAATGATGTGGAATCAGTGGGGCACTGGGTTAATATTCACACCACCGTGCAGTTGTGCCCATCTGAGAGGGTTGTAATGTGGCAGGAACTTCATGTCAACAGTCGGTGCAGGCCGGGAAGGGTGCCTTGAAGACCCTTCCTCCCCCCCCCCCCCCCGAATTGATAACACCATCTCAAAGGAATATTTGCACACCCATGTTCACTGCAGCATGATTCACGATAACCAAGAAGTGGAAACAACCTAATGCCCATCCATATATGAACAAATGGAGAAGCTGTGATATATACACACACTGGAATATTATTCAGCCTTAAAAAAGAAGGAAATCCTATCACATGCTAAAAACGTGGGTGAACCTTGAGGACATTATTCTAGGTGAAATAAGCCTACCGCAAAAGGGCAAATACTTCATGGTTCCACTTAGATCAGGGATCTGAAGTAGTGGTTCTGGGAAACAACTAGAATGGCGGTGGCTGGGGAGGAGGGAAAAGGGGAGCTATTCAAGGGGTAGAGAAGTTCAGTTTTGCAGATGAAAAAATTTGAGCGTTCTGTTGCACAACCATGTGTGTATAGTTCATACTACCATACTGTGCACTTAAAATTAGCTAAAGTGGTAAATTTTATGTTATGTGCTTTATAAAAAATGCAATTTGAAAGAGAAAAAAAATACAAGGAGGTGCTTTACTTGGCTGGTCACAGAGTCCTAACAAGCACAGCTAATTGCTCGGCTTCCTAGGACATTTTCCGAGTCTGCAGATAGTCCATCTGGGGGTAAAAGGGAAGAGATCTCTCGGCTCCACCTCCGCTCTGTCTCCCACACCCCTGAGGTGTCACACCACCATACTTCTAGCTTGTGTCACTGGCCTCTCCAAGCAGTTGGCTGGTTTGCAGGGGACGCCCTGTGCGTGGAGCTTCCCAACTTGTGGTGGCGGTGGCCGCAGCAGCGGCCTGGCTCCACGGTCACGAGCTGTTGCTGGGCTGGGAGCAAGGCACACGGGCAGACCTGAGTGGCACAGACACTGAGACCAATACGAGGTTCCTGTGGCCTCTTAATTTAAGCTGAAGTCAGGAAAGGAACTCTATGAGAGCATTGTTTTCTGTTGTCAGGGATGAGGAGGAAAACATAGAATTGCAAATTGGTGTGTGAGGGCATTCCTCGAGGAAGCCATTCATCAAAAACGCAGATGGGTGCTGATGGCCCGGGTCAAATACTTTATGCAGATGAAAGGCATTTGGTTGGTATCTATTCAGGTTCCGTATGCAAATAGAGACCAGTGCTACCGTTGACAATTCTACTGTGGCTGTAGTAAGTTGTTTGTAAAACTCAACTAATGAAGAGAAGAGAACTATTTACTAAAAGGGCATGATGATGGGAACACATTTTAATTTTCAAAATACCACTTTGGAGGGTAAATTCATCAGTGTCACAAAGCTGGCTGGAACCTAGGTTTTATTCTTCTCCAAATCGACAATGAAAAGTAGGGTCAAGTCCATTTGATTTGTATCGCGTTTGCATTGTGCTTTGGAGAGTAGAGTGCCACACTAATTAAGCTGAGCAAAGTCTTGCAAGAATTACTTGCTGTTATTAGCAAGCATTTATTAATCAAAAGACTTTCCCTACATTTAATCCATTGTTATAACTAACAGTTTTTATTTCCACCCTTATTTAGAGGTGCAGAAATTGACTGAAGGGCATCTACATTGATTTGGAAATAGGAGAGATGATGGTTTCCCTTAGCTATGGTTTAGGATCTTGCAACATGAGCAGTCCCTGGAAGAGAGAAGCAGTTATTAAGACAATGCACTTGTTATGAAGGTGCAGTTGGTCTCCTCTGCCTTTTATGCTTCCCTGTCCCTTCCACCCCCTGAAGCTGTCCCTTTCGCAATGACTCCAGAGATCTGTGATGTCTCCTAACTTTGAAGAGGGACTTTCTTCATCTCCAGTGCCCATGCAGCTTTGCCACTCCTGGACAGCATCCATCGGCTCAATTTTGTTCCTTCTCAGTTGCATTTCAGAGGATGCTTCTCTGCTGATGAGCCGATAGCAGGTCATGCTCTCATCTAGACTAGGAACAAATCCCTTTTAAAGTTTTATGTCTCCCAGAAAGCAAATTAGCCCATCAGTGACTGCGGCACTGTTATCAAGCCTGGTGAGACATTTATTGCAGGCTGAGGGGAAGGAAATCCAATGTGCTTATGGTAGCTGTCGGGACACTCCTGTCCCCTCAGCCCCCCCCCCCCCCTGCCAAGATCTTCCCTCACCCTTATCACTTAACCCCCACAGTCTGATTTCTGACTGCCAGCATGGGTATTTCCCTACCCGTGGGCTTTCCCGTGCAAGCTGAAAGTGGCCCCTACTCTTAGCAGCCCTTGACTTCCCCTTGATGGGAGTTGATGTATATATAAACACCCCAGCTCCATAACCCGGGCTGGGACAACTCTGAGGCACATGCTGCACACCGGCCCCCAGAATTCCACAGCAGAATCGAGCTCCAGTGGCCTGTCGATGGAACTTGCTTGATAATGCTCCTCGTGTTGGCTTCTTCCTTTCCTTGGCTCACTTGCCCACTTCTCTCCTGCAGTGTTCCCTGGGATTGCTTCGCAAATAAACCACTTGGGAATTCTGGCCTCAGGGTTGACTTCTTGAGGAACCCAAATGAGGAACGAACAGCCTTTAAAATCATGAGACACATCTGAGCTGAATAAAAGGCCAACCTTTATTTCCAAAGAGCCCTTGCTGGTGTATATTCATGCCAGCTTAGCGCTTCTCTGTCACATGACTTCAGTTTGCCCAGAGCTGAAGGGAATGGAGGTGTTTGGGTTTGTCATACTTCATAACTTTTTGAAGTTGTTCCCCAAAGCCAGTTGTTCTCTATTCTTATCTGTATTAGTGCCTTTTTTTTTTTTTTGGATGTAAAAGTTTAATGCATTGCATTCTATGAGAGAAGCAATGAGCTTGAAATTTAATGAGTTAATCCTTTCTCGCCTTCTTTTCTCTAGCAATGGAAGCATTTAGGCATTTAGCTAAATCCCATACACTTTGATATATAGTTGAAAATACGGAAGCAGATGAACTAAGGACCTAACTCCCCAAATTAGAAAAAAATGATAGCAAAGTACATTCAAGGAAAGCAGGAGGAAAACACTGTAAAGATAAAAACAGAAATTAATAAATTAAAATCCACAAAAATCATAGAATTGATAAATCAAAGAGCAGACTCTTTTAAAAGAACAATCAATTACATAAGCCCCTGGCAACTCTACTCAGGAAAAAAAGAAAACATGAACCAACAGAGTTAACTATTACAATACATCACATTAATAGAGTAAAAGATGCTTTTTTAAATCACAGCCATTTTTCAACATTGTTTGGAAGTTGTTATCCAGAATTACTCTGACTTCGAACCACGAACACAGGTTTTATGAGCAGAGAAGAGTGTAGAATTTCTAGGTTGGAAAAGCTAAGAGGACATATGCTTGCAGGATGGAGATATTTGAGACTTTGATTGCCTTTGTCCTGAGGCAGATTAACGGATGTTTTCTGAGGTATTAGGTATGCTAGTTATGCAGGGTTAAATAAGTTTAACTAGGTTTCTTTACCATATGACTCCAGTGTAAGTCATGAACCTATGAGAGGAAGATAAAGTACCAGAATTTTCTGAATTCCTGGGACCCTAGGGTTCCAGGGACCATGGACTGGGCAACAACACTGTTCTGGGGAGGCAGTGAGGCAAGAACTGAAAAGGATGATAGAAAAAGAAGAGCTGTAAAGCTTAGTTACAAAAATAAATCATTATTTTGAGCTGATATGATTGTTTTTCTATAAAATTTAAGAAAATCAATTGAAAAACTATATGACCAGTTACAACATTAATAGTTTTATAGCATATCAACAAAACCAGTTAAAAATAAAATGGGAAAAATAGCATATTTAAATACTATTAAATATTTAAAATACCCAGGGCTGAAATGATAAGAAATGTACTAGATCGATATGAAGAAAATGAAAAAGTATTCCTGAAGAACAGAAAAGAACAAAAGAGCGTTTTCAAGGTTTTGAAGATGTTAAGTTCTCAAATTAAACTATGGGTACAATATAAACATAATTAGAATATTTACAGGGATTTATAAGGATTTTAACACAATAATTATAAAAGTTACCTAAAGATTTTCTGTTTTCACATATTTCACATAAATCCATATTTATTATTTTTACAATGAGAAAAATACAGCTATAAAAAGTAAATGAGTAAATATAGCCAAGAAATACTTGGAAAATAAGTTATATGGGAAGGACTTACCTTACTAGATATGGATATAATATATAAAAAGATTATAAAAATAAAATAATTAAAATGTTATGGTACTGATTCAAGACATGAATAGACATCCATACTCTATTTTTTTTTAAGATTTTATTTATTTATTTGACAGAGACAGCCAGCGAGAGAGGGAACACAAGCAGGGGGAGTGGGAGAGGAAGAAGCAGGCTCCTAGCGGAGAAGCCTGATGTGGGGCTCGATCCCAGCATCCCAGAACTCTGGGATCACGCCCTGAGCTGAAGGCAGACGCTTAACGACTGTGCCACCCAGGCGCCCCAGACATCCATACTCTAGAACACAGAATAGCTTAAAATGTAGTAAATAGAGCATCATAATAAGAAATAGATGAATTACTTAATAGCTGGTGTTGAGAAAATTGGTTATTTTCAAAAATAATAAACTTAGAACCTGACTTAAAATTATATGTATATACCTTAAACTTATACAGTGCTGTATGTCAATCATTTCTCAATAAAATTTTTTTAAAAGTACATGTAAAGCCTTAGGAAACTCTAAGAAAACAGGTGAGTATGGATTTAATCTGTGGGTAGAGAAGAGGTTTCCAAGTAGAAAACAATAGAATGAATAACAAAGGGAAAACAGATTTACTTACATAAAATTTAAAAACCTTCCACTTTTGAAAAACTATGTCAAAGTGAAAAGCAAAACAACAAATGGGCATTATGATTTTTTAATCATTTAAGTTCTCATAAAAATGATTTAAAAATTTCAAGACCTCAATTGAACAATGAACAAAGAACACGAAGATATGGGATTCAGAGAGGAGAAATTATAAACGGTTAAGAAACATATAAAAAAATACATATCAACTTCAGTGTTAAATAAATGCAGAATAAAACAATAATGAATTGCTAACTCTTGCTGGAAATTGGAAACTGTATCCTGTCTGAGGCAGAGATAGCCTGCTGTCACCTCCGTCATTCCCAATCTGTGCCCTTCCTGCTTCATAAACAGGGACTACATAACCCAGTAACCCACACAGTTGAATTTGGACATATGGCTGGGCTCTAGCCAATGGAGTGTTAGTGGAAGTGATATAAGCCTTTTCTGGGCCTGGCCCATAAAAACCTCCCATGAAGAAATACACCATGTGTTTCGATCTTCCTGGCTGGCCGGATGGAGACAACCTCCAGTGTTGGAGAGCCTAGTGTTGAAGAAAGCAAAGCCTTACCAATTCTGGGTCCCTGAAAGGTCTGGCAATCTATTCACATGCCTACTACTATTATGTGATTGAAAAATAAATTTATATCATGTCTGAGCCACCATACCTTTTGGGGTTAACTTGTTACGGGAGTTAGCCTACAGTTATCAATCCAGCCCCCCAGGAGATTTTGGACTTTCCCTGCCCTAAGAGACTGTGTGCTGCCAACACGTGGGGCTTTGTGGGATGCATCTTGACTATTGCAGCTACTCAGCTCTGCCATTGTAGAGTGAAAGCAGTCCTAGACAATAGAAAATAAATGGCCATGGCTGTGTTCCAATAAAACTTTATTTGCAAAAATAGGTGGCTGGCAAGATTTAGCCTTGGGGGCTACCTGAGCACAGCGCTATGCCTTTGGCTTAACTTATTTTCCTTCACAGCACTTACTCCATGATATATATCACATGTGGAAGCTTCCCAAGAAGAGGAATGTTTTCTGTCTTGTTCACTAATGTATTTCCAGCATATAGAGAGTAATGACTAGCTCATAATAGACCCTTGATAAGTATTTGCTGAATAATGATTATAGGTTTTGGTAAAATTGGTCCATTCATCTACTGCTGCTGTGATTGTTAATTTTAGTATCATATTTCTGCAAAATATTATGGCAGAACTGTTGGCTCTCTTTTTACCCACTGTGTCTCTTCATCTTCCCATATTGAGGCATCACATGTACTCTTGCAGCTACACAGTAGCCACAATTCTTCCTCAGCATGCTGTCTGTGAAAAATACATTCATCAAAATTACAAACACTCGGGGGCATCTTCACAGAAACCAGCATCTCTGTAGTAATTTGGCCCTGGATGGTGATATTGGACATTTATTCTGTAGAACTTTAGTATCAGTCAACAATGACAAGAAAATGACAACCATTAGAAAAAAAATATTGTTTTTTGGAGGACAACCATTTGATTGTCTGTATCCCAGGCAGGTTGCCCCTGACGCATCAACAGTGAGCTTGCATGGTATGTGTTTATCATGGGGACAGTGGTGGTCACTCCCCTACTTCTCCTCACATTGTATAGAGGCATCTTTCTTCCTCTCAAACATTTGATATTTTGGGCTCCTGAAGACCAGAGACTGCAGTTATGGAATCCGAGTATTTTTTAGGTGTTCATCTTACCTAAGAAAAAAAAAAAAACACCCCTGACATCTGGAAACTGGCCTGCCCCAATTAGCCTTGGTGAGGTGACCAGGCACCCAGGGCCGGGGCATGTTTGTCTATTGGACATAAACCCCGACATCAGACAGGGCCTCTCTGTGAGCGGGATGACATGAAACACACCAATGCCCCTTCATAATTTTAAGGCCACTGGGCCACCTAAATAATATGGAACACTGCCTTATCCTGGCTGATGAATGTTGGCTGCTTCCTCCCCAACCATAGCTTTGTCCCTGCTCCAATCTGTGCTTCCTGTTGATCTATCAAGATACCCGGTCACAAAATTTGCATATACTTTCTGATAGTTCTCTGACATTGAGTAAATCTTTGCTTCTTTAAACCCTCCCCCAAATCACCAAACCAAAACTCCAAGTCTATAATGTTATTTCTAACACCCTCTTACTGAGATGCCCCACGGTCGTCTGCAGCGTGTATTCTCCTTTGCTGCAATGTGATATAAACCCAGCGTGTTCAGCCATGGACGTGTTCCTGGTGGTCTTTGGCTGGAGGGTGTTGACACACCCGTGGGAGATGTGATATCTTCTTAGGAGGGAAATGGCTAAGCATTAGGCTCTGCGACCTTCTGAAAAATTCCTAAAGTACGTCTTGAAACTTATCTACCAATTTCAATGCTTGGAATTCTAATAGCAAGCTATATAATAGTGTGGAGACAGAGCCCCAGGTCATGTAATAGGAAATGAGGATAGTTTTTCTCTTTAAAACATTTGGAACCTAAAAATTAGGCTGACCATGATGGGCTGTCTCCAGGCTGTCCCTTGGGATCACTAAGACCTCATTGTGAAAGGATTTCAGGCAGTTGGAGGAGAAACTTCACAGGCAGTGACGATGTAGTTGCACCCAGCCCAGCATCTCTGCTTTCAGCCTCCCCGTTATCGAAGCATCTGTCTGCTAACAGTTCCTGCCGCTGCTCACCCTGGTGACAGGAAAGGAGCTCAGGCTAATTCTTCTCAACCAACTCAGGAGCTATCCAGGCATGTGTATCAGTCAGGGTTCCCCAGAGAACCAGAACCACTAGAGTGTGTGTGTGTGTGTGTATGCATATATAAAGATATGTATTTCAAGGAATTGGCTTATCTTATTGTGAGGGCTGGCCAGCAGTCTGGAAACTTGGGCAGGAACTGATGCTGCTGTCTTCAGACAGAAGACTTTTCTTCAGGGAAACCCCAGTTTTGTTCTTAAGGCCTTTCAACCAGTTGAATGAGGCCCACCCACATAATCAAGAATAATCTCCATAAGTCAACTGATTATAGTTTAGCCACAACTTCAAAATACCTTCACAGCAACACCTAGCAACACGGAGTGTTTGACTGAATAACTGGGTACCATGGCCTTGTCAAGTTGACACATAAAACTGTCCATCATGGTACAGCTCTTCTCTTGGGTAGTCAAGTGTTGACTTCCTGAGCAGGTAAGGAAGGGTGAGGCAAGGGTATGAGGGGACAGGGACTCAGCTTACTCAAAACACATGATGGTAGCTTCTAGTCAAGAGTGGAGGGATAGACTGGAAGAAGGGTCTGCTCATTTTCCTTCAAAGGTACATAGGGTAGCCAGAGCTCCTTGGTTTCCTCTAGTAGGATGGCCTGGGCCAACTCCGCTGCTAAGTTATGCAGGTGACTTGGAACATTAGAGGTCAAAGTTCATAGGTGCAGCATGGACACGACAGTGAAATAATCTATGTAAAGCATTTAGTTTTTAAAACATTGGCTACTCGAGTATTAATATTTAATATATCCTTTATTTCTTTTGTGCTTATGAGATCACACTCATCCTTTGGACTCAGCTCAAATGCCAGCCTCATGGTTTCTTCTCCTCTCACTTCCCTGGTGATGTCAGAGTGTCCTATGGCTTTAAATACCATCTATTACGCTGATGCTTTTCAAGTTGGTAACTTAGCTCTGACTTCTCTCTTGAACCCCATATTCATATAACTAACAGCCTGTGTGATGTTTCCACTTGGATGACTATTAGACACCTCAAATTTGACATGCCTCAAATAGAACTTTTGATTCTCTGCGATGAATATGCCCCTTCTGTAGCCTTCCCCATCTCAGGGGACAGCAGCTCTACCCTCCAGTGGCTCAGGTCAAGAAGCTCGCAGTTATTATTACTCTCTCCTCTCTCTCTGTCTCACGCTGACCTCCAATTCACCAGCAAACTCACTTGGCTCTACCTTCCAAACATAACTAGAAGCAGATCACTTCTTTCCACCATGGCTGCTTCCACCCTCTCTGAGCCCTCTTCCCTCCAGGTTATTGCGGAAGCCTCTCCACTGTTTCCTCATATGTACCATGGCGCCCCTACTGGCTATTCTTAACATGGCAGCCAGAATGATCATTTGGAAACTTAAGTCCCTGCTGAAAACAAACATCCTGGCTTTCCATCTTGCTTGGAATGATGGCTCATCATTGGAATGAAAGCTCAAGTTCTTAGGGTGGCCTGTAGGGTCCAATGTGTTCTGGCAGTAACACCTCTAGCCCTTCCAAAGTTACATTAGTGAATTTCACAAAAACAATGGCTGAAAGAAGCCAAACACAAGAACATACTTACTATATGCTTTTATTTATATAAAGTTGGAAACAGGCAGGACTTACCTGTGGGGTCTGCATTCAGGATAATGGTCTTTGTGGGGGGGATGGTGAAATGATTGAGTGGGGTGTAGGGAGCCCTAAGGCGCTGGCAATGCTCCGTTTCTTGACCTGGGCTGTGTAGTTGTTGTGTGGGTGTGTTCTCTTAGTGACAAATCATCTAGCTGTAACCTTACAATCTGGGCAACTTTTCTTAATGTTTGTTATACTTCAAGAAAGAAGTTTAAAATCATCCATCAGTTTTCAGATCTATAGGTCGAAAGACTCCACTTTTTTCTTTTTAAAAGATTTTAAGTAATCTCTACAACCAATGTAGGGCTGGAACTCACAACCTGGAGAGCAAGAGTCGCATGCTCTATCGACTGAGCCAGCCAGGCACCCCCAAAGACTCCACTTTTAAAAATTACTGCCCAGGGATTTAAAACCCTGTCTTGGTGACTTCTGGTCATAAAGCCATGTCACATGTCGACTCTTCAGTTAGTGGTGGCTGCCTGGAACAGTGCTTCGAGAGGGGTGTGAGGTCACTTTCTGGGCTCCACACAGCGGAGTGCTATGGCCAAGAAGAGACTTATGTCATGATTGAGGGACAGAGAATTGGCTGCACATGTGCCTAGTTCTAACCAGTCCCACTGATGGTACAGTCAGGTACTAGCCAATTTCACTCTCACAAAACAGACCCTGACTTATGCCAACACAGAACTGATTTGAGATTTCAGGAGCTCTATCATGAACCACAGACATTCCGTCGATCTCTGTGTCTCTGATCTCTTTGATGATCCATCACTTCCTAAACCTCGCCCCGCTCCCCCTCAGACAGCATCCTCCAGACTTGAAGTGCTGGCGGGGTCTGGCAGCAGCCCCTTACTCAGCAGGCGCTCGTTATTTCATCTTTCCCGCACCCGGCCAACCTCCAGTGGCCACACTGGCAGCCCCCAGCCAGACCTGAGCCTTAAATCCAGCTGCCACCTCAGCCTGGGTAGCGGGGGGACCCTGAAAATGCCACGGAAGAGTGGTGGGTGGCCTCCCCCTGCCTGGGGAACCCAGAGTTCTGCAGGGGGCATCGCTACTGGTAGTCAAAGCCCAGATGGTCTGGTCTGCTGTAGTAATCCTTAAGCCTCTTTTCACCTTAGCTCAGGGAGAGATGAGTGCCAAGATGCTTTTCTCTCTTTTCTTTAATCACAAGAAGCTGGTTTGCACCTCAGCATTTTGCACTTGCTGCTACCTTTTTTGGAACATTCTACACATAGCTGTCTCCTCCTTATTTAGGTTTCAGCCTTAAAGTTGCTTCCTCAGAGAGGCCTTCTCTCACCGCTCTGAGTCATTCATTCTCTCATTCATTCAACGATTAGTATTGAGACCCACTCATTGCCAGACGCTGTTCTCAGTGTGGTGATGCGGCAATGAACAAAAGGACGGAACCCCTACTCTCCAGGGAGCATCGATCTAGCAGGGGAGAGTAGAATATTTAGTAAGCAAGCATATACGTGTATCATGTAGCAGGTGCTGACAAGTACTGGGAAGAGAATTAAAACAGGGCAAGGAGAGAGGAAATGAGAACAGGGAGAGGAGGAAGCACCATCTTGGTGCCGGGTAAGGAGGGGAGGGCTCCTTGAGAAGGTGACACCTGAAGCTGAATAAAGTGTGAGAAGAGCACAGGGAACGTCTGGGGACCAGTGAGCAGGAAGCCCTGAGCAGGAGCACTGCCACCCCTTTAACGTGTCCTCTATCACCTGGTCCCAGTTATTTTCTCCATAGCACCTGCTACCCTTGGAAATTATTTGTTTACTTATTGACTTATTGTTTATGTTATGGTACGGAGGCTCTGAGAGCAAGATTCTTACTGATTGTTCACTGCTTTATTTCCTGTGCTTAGAATGGAGCTTTATGAAAAAACAAAACAAAACATGGGCAGACTTGTTAACTTTCTGGTCAATTAGGCTCTCTTAATGCAAGCCACAGAAACTTACAAGGAAAGAGAAAGCAAAACAAAAGCAAAAGGGAATTTATTGGAAGGAAGGGGGAGTTCGCAGAATTATAGGCAAAGCTGGAGAACAGGGCAACAAAGCCCTGGAAAGCGAAGGGCAGAAACCAGGGCAGTCCCTGTGGTCTGCTTGCAGGAATGAATGGACGTCCCCGTGGAGGTTGCCGCGGATGTGACTCAACTTCCTTGTTTCTCCCCCCATGACTCTCCTCTCCAGGAATCCAGTGGGACAGGAGGCTGGCTTCATGGGCATGCAACCATGCTTTGAAGAGCCCTTGCTTGACTTAATGCTCTTACCGTCTTGAAATTCTTAATAATCATTGTATAAGGGACCCTGCATTTTTGTTTCAAGTAAGACTTTAATTTGTTTGGAGCAGTTTTATGTTCACAGCAAAATTGAAAAGAAGGTACGGAGGTTTCTCCTGTACCCCCGGACCCCACACATGCATAGCCACCCCCATTATCAGCATCCCCCACCAGAGTGGTACGTTTGTTACAGTTGCTGAACCTAACGGACACATCATAATCACCCACATTCCACTGGGTACATTAGGGCTCACTCTGGGTGTTGTGCGTTCTGTATAACCTGTGTAAGTGGGTGTATAACAGCAGGTATCCATCATCATACTATTATATGGAGGATTTTCACTGCCCTAAAAATCCTCTGTTGTCCGCCTAGTCATCCCTCCCCATCTCCCCCCATCCGACCCCTGGCAACCACTGACCATTTACTGTCTCCATAGTTCTGCTTTTTCTAGAATGTCATGTAGTGAGATCATGCAGCATGCAGTCTTTTCTGATTGGCTTTCTTCTGCTATATAATTTTATGCATTTTAGCTCCTTCCCTATCTTTTCATGGCTTGATAACCCATTTGTTTTTAGTGCTGAGTGATATTTCATTGTCTGGAGGTACTACCGCTTATTTTTCCATTCACCCACTGAAGGATATCCTGCTTGCTTCCGAGTTTGGGCGGTTTTGAATAAAGTTGCTCTGAACATCATGTGCAGCTTTTTGTGTGCACGCAGGTCTTCAGTTCCTCTTGGTAAGTACCAAACAATACGGTAAGAGTGTGTTTAGTTTTGTAAAAACAACTGCCAGAATGTCTTCTAAAGTGGGTTTGCCATTTTGCATTCCCACCGGCAGTGCATGAGCGTGCCTGCTGCCCCACGTCCCCCAGCGTCTGGTGCTCACGGCGTCCGGGTATCTGCTCTTCTGTAGGCGTAGGCTGGCACTTCACTTGTTTCAGTTTGCGTTTCCCTGCTGATGTGTGAGGTGGAGTATTGTTTCATTTGCTTGTTTGCCATCCATGTATCTTCTTTGGGAGGGTGTCTGTCTGCTCAGGTCTTTGGGTCATTTTTAAATAGGGTTTTTTGTTTTCTTGTTGTTGAGTTTTAATCATCTCTTTTGGATAACAGTCCTTCATCAGATGTGTCTTTGGCAAATATTTTCACCCAATCTGTGGCTTGTCTTCTCATTCTTTTGACATTGTCTTTGGCAGAGCAGACAGAAGTCCAGCTTATCAATTATCTCTTTCATGGATGGTGTCTTTGGTGTTGCATCTAAAAAGTCATTGCCCTACCCAGGGTCAACTATGTTTTCTCCTATTTATCTTCATTGGAGTTTTATAGTTTTGTGGTTTCCATTTAAAATTGTTAGAAAGGAGCCCTTCTTTTTGTAGGGACGCTAGTGATTACTTTTGCCGTTTGTTTTCATTAGTATAACAAGGAGGTGGTCTGTAGATCAACATTTTAAAAACTACAAATATACGTTTGAATTAAATACTACAAAAAGATACATCTGTGATCCATTTTGGGTTAATTTTTTGTGAAGACTGTAAGGTCTGTGTCTAGATTGTTTTTTTTTTTCTTTTTGCATGTGATGTCCGGTTGTTCCAGCACTACTTATTCAAAAGACTATCTTTGCTCCATTATATTGCTTTTGCTCCTTTGTCAAAGAGCAGTTGATTATATTTTTGAGGAGGTCTATCTCTGGACTCTCCAGTCTGTTCCATTGATCCATTTGTCTATTTTTTTTTTTTTTTGCCGGTATTCATTGTCTTGATTATTGTAGCTTTATAATAAGTCTTGAAATTGGGTAGTGTCAGTCCTCCAACTTTGTTCTTCTTCAATATCATGTTGGCTATTATGGGTCTTTTACTTCTCTGTAGAAACTTTAGAATTAATTTACAGTGGTCACAAAATAATTTGCTGGAATTTTGATTGGGATCTCATCAAGTCTGTAGATTAAGTTGGGAAGAACTCACATCTTGACAATATTGAGTCTCCCTAGCCAGGAATATGGACTATCTCTCGATTGATTTAGTTCTTCTTTGATTTTGTCATTAGAGATTTGTAGTTTTCCTCATACAGATCTTATATGTATTTTGTTAGATGTATGTGTAAGTATTTAATTTGGGGGGATGTTAATGTGAATGGGATTGTGTTTTCAATGCTAAATCTCACTTGTTCATTGCTGGTATATAGGAAAGTGATTGAGTTTTGTATATTAGCCTTGTATTTGTGCATTTTCATTTTGCACTGCAAAATGTGTAGTCATTCCTGGGGCCAACTTGGGTCATGTACCTACCTCTTTGTCAGAGGAGAGCAGGGGCAATATGCCTGGCAGCTCCCCCAAGATTTCCCCAAAGAAAAATGGAGGGGAGCTACTGGATAGGGGTGGCAGACAGTCATATATAGCAGCCATGCTAGAATTCTGTTGTATACTGGGTTTGTTAGGAGTTGGGAGTAGAATTGGCTATCTGTTTCTAACCCAGGAGACAACTCTTATGCCTATATCCACTCTCACCCATAAATGCTGTTTTCTTTGGGCTGGGCAGGGTTTTGAAACCTGCTGTTTGTCCCTTAGTATCTGTGAATGGTTTTCCCAGTTCTGTGTTGCTCAGCGAGGGAGTTCTGAGTTCATGTATGTTGAATTCTTGTTTGTAAATTACATATAATGTAAAAAGTAGTGTTTTCCTCAATAAAATGTAGCTTTTTTGTTTCATGAAAACCACAAGAAAAAATTAGTCTTAATTGTATGCATAATTGTATGTTATTTTAACTCCCCCAGGGATTCTGTCGCCACCTCTCTGTTGTAAACTTTGGGTTTCCAAAGGCATATTCCTGTAGTTCTCTTTGCATAGTATCCCACTTATTAGGCTCTTATTGGCACTTTTAAAAGAGCATGCTACTGTTTTGTTCCTTCTTCACAGCAAGTTAAGGATAATTGTATGGTTTGGGGTTCTGTTATTTGAATGGGTTTAAAAATATATAACCAGCTAAGTCCTAGAGACTTTGAAAACTCTCAGCCTGTTTTTATTGTGAAGTGATTCCCTCAGTTTTTGGTTCAATATGGTCAGCTGGGCACTCACTTTTATCTCCCGGCCCTCCCCAAATCCTATTGAAATGTCAGAAAAAGTACAAGAAATGTATCCACAAAAGCACTATAAACTGTAAACTTTGAGCATTTTTAGGAGATAGAAGGTAGATATAATCAAATGATGGAAAAACCAGCCTAGAGAAAACTGCAGCCCTGAATGCTCTTGGGCATGGATGGATAGAAAGGTAAGAACCATTCTTCCCCATGGGCTCTGGAGCACTTCTAAGCTTAGAGGCAACAGAGGTCATCACGTCAGTGACAGAGGGCGGATGGTGAGAAATATTACAACTTACAAAAGAAAGATACAAATCAACATATGAATATATAAAGAGCTTCTGTAAGAAAACATCAAAATGCTCAGTAGAAAAATACAGAAAATGGAATGAAAATGGTAGAAATAAAACTATAAACAATGTGAACTTTGCTAATAATCAGAAAATTGCACATTGAAACTAAGCCGAGATATAATTTCTGGCTAAATCCGTGTATTAGTCAGGGTTCTCCAGAAAAACAGAACCAATAGGCTGTGTGTGTGTGTGTGTGTGTGTGTGTGTGTGTGTGTGTGCACGCGTGCATGAGTATGTAATAGATTTACTTTAAGGGACTGGCTCCTGTGATATGTGGAGGCTGGCCAGCTGGGAACCTGCAGGGCCCTCGGGCAGGCTGGAGACCCAGAGAGCTAATGTTGCAGCTCAGGTCTGAAGGTAGTCTGGAGGCAGAATTCCCTCTTCCTTGCGAGATCTCAGTCTTTTTCTGCTAAGGTCTCCAACTGATTTGAAGTCCTCACATTATTGAAGGTAATCTGCTTTACTCAAACTCTACTGATTTCAATGTTAATTTCATCTGAAAAATACTTCCAGAGTAACATCTAGACTAGTGTTTGCCCAAATGTTTGAGTACCGTGGCCTAGACAAGTTAACACATAAAATTAACCATTACAATAGGCAACAATTTTTAAAAAGATGGATAATATTCATTATTTATAAGAAGTAAGAAACAGAAATTCTTCTATACTCTTGGTGGGGAGTATGTAGAGCGGCCTTTCAGGAACAGCTAAACCAGCAATCTGGCATTTTCTACAGAAATGTAAAGTACACTTAGCTTCCAGTCTAGCTTGGCTTTGCTGGCTTGTCTTTGCCTGACTGATCACCGCTGCTCTCTTGTAGTCCTTGTCCACCAACCTCTCCTTCTGGGTCCAATCACTGCTTCCTTCTCTTGTGCCTTCAGAGCAGGGGCGGGGGGATGGTGGCACCCCCTGCACTTCTGTAAACAATGCCCTTCTTCGTCCTCCCCCAGTTCTCCTGATTCGAGGGTGCTGTTTCCTCCTGGGGCCCTGCCTGATACACCCACCATCCTGGATTCTTCTCTCAGCCTTTTATTATTATTTTTTAATCTACTGTCTACCACCAAGACCTATCAATAAAATCCTTTTTACCTTTTTTTCCCCTCCAACCACAGAACTAGTTTCCTAACTCAGACCATTATCATCTTCTGCCTGGATTTCTTTCTTTCATTTCTTTTTTTTAATAATTTTTATTTTGTTATATTAGTCACCATACAGTACATCCCCAGTTTTTGATGCAATGTTCCATGATTCATTATTTGCTGCCTGGATTTCTGAAAAAAAACTTTCCTGACTATGTTCCTTGCCATCAATCTTGTCTTCCTCCAGAAAATTTTTTGTTATTGCTAAAAGATCTTTCTAAAACGAAAGCCTAATCATAACATGTTTCTCTGTTTAGAATCTTTCAATGGTTCCCCAATGCTCTTAGGATACAACTCAAATCTTTTAAGTGAGGATTGTAGGTCCTGTGGTACCCAGCATCTGCTCACACATGGCTTAATAGTTCCCATCTCACACAACTTAATGCTCCCCATCTTTCACTCTGGGTCTCTTTTAACTTGCAACAAGGAAGTGCCAATACCCAGGAGACAATGCCAAGGATTATCTGCCCTAAGCATAAGAGGCTCTTACCATCCAGGGAGGTTCTACTGGTTTTGAATAAATTTATCTTCCAAATTAGAACTGTCATTCTCAGCCCAGATGATGTCATCACCCTAAAGATAGTCATCTGGAGCCGTCTCCAAGCCCGACACCCACCAGTCCTAACACTCAATTCAGTAGAACAGAATTCCTCCTGGGAAGACGGTGAGGCTTTCTGGACCTGTGCTGTTCCGTGTAGCAGCCACTAGTCCTGTGTGGCCGCTGAACACTGGAAACGTGGCGAGTGTAATTGGAGATGTGCTGTACATGTAAAATGCATACCTGATTTTTAAGGCTTAGTATGAAAAAAGAATGCAAAATATCTCAGTAAATTTTGTATTGATTACCTGTTGAACTGATAATTTTTGGATATGTTGGGTTAAGTAAGATATATTGTTAAATTATTTCTACTTGTTCCTTTTAATTTTTTTAATGTGGCTACTAGAACATTTACAATGACATCTGAGGCACACTGCTCCAGACCCTGCAGCTCCTGGCTACCCCACTACCAGCATCACCTGGGAGCTTGTTAGGCTCGCAGATTTCAGCCTCGCTTCAAACCTGCTGGGGCAGACGCTGTGTGTAAGCAGCAGCCCAGGCTTCTGGCACATTACATATTCATAACACTATTTCCATATTCATATGCACAATGTACATATTCATATGCATATTACAGTTGAGAAGTGCTGGTCTAAGGGGAAGAGGGGCAACGAACAGAGCCTTGGTCATTCATCCTGGATGCAGACATTGATTAAATCTCTTCATTCAAAGCCTGTAAGTGTGGTTTTGCTCTGGGGTGGGGGAGAGGAAGATAGAGTTATCTCATTAGATAAGAGATTCTTTAAATCAGAGGCATACTACCAGACTTTAATCAAGCATTCTGAGCACAGACGTTTAAGAGGAAGTAAACTGAACACATCAGGTTTTAAAAAATGATTACAAATTTATGATAATACAGACTGATCATTTGAGCCATAAACTTTCAAAGGGAAGAGTCAGAACTCCTTGGGAACACCGATAAGCCTAGAGATTCTGAGCATTCAAAATTCAGATGGCGAGCACTATTTCTGAGAACAGTTAGAGCCATTGAAGTGATCACGGAGTTGATATCCAGAATTCTAGAAGGTTTGCCCCCAACTGCATCATGAACCAGCTGAGAAAATCTAGCTGGAGACAGGTTTTGATGTCTTTCTCTCTCGATTATTTTGTGTTCAGATTTTTTTTTTTTGGATGAAATCTGGACAGTAAGTACATTTATTATTAAACTTGAAACCATCTTCTCCCAAGGAATTTTAAGAATCTTAAGGGGGAGAAGGATATATTTCTATGGTTGTCTTAGCTGCTGAAATTTATCTGGCATTTAGCTGTCAAAATAGCTGCTGGCATTTCCAGACCCATTGCTTGAGGCAAACTGCAATACCAAACCCTTTTTAGATAAAAAGAAAGGGTTGTGGTATGCCTTGTTTATTCTGAATGCATTATTTTTTAAAAAAATTGTTTTGTCATATGTTGACTCTTATGGACAGCTGTGCTCGTTTGCCAGAGAAAACAGTGCGGTTGTTACCCTGACCCCTAGCAACACCTGCCTATTTAAAGTCAAGTTATTCTATAACTAAAATATGTTCTTTTAATAATGTATTCATATTACAGGAAGAGGCACATAACAGATGCTTAGTGACAAAGATACCTGCTTCCAGCATGTTTTCTGTAATAGCAGGGTGTTCCCATTCTCTTTAAAGGCCTCCGATGTCCTGGACAAAAGGTTTTTTATTCAGGGCTTTCCCTGGATGGTATTTAATAACTCTATCTTTCTTAAAGTGTATGAACGGTCATCATATCCTAGAAGGTTCAGGAAAAGATATTTGGCTTTCGGAATGGTTTCAAACTCATCCCAAGTTGTAGGGTTGTGTTCTCAATCTCCATTCACTGATTCCTCAGACACAGTGCTCTCGGGTTAAACTCAAAGTGTGTGTGTGTGTGTGTGTGTATGTGTATTTTTGTTTGTTTGTTTATTTTAAGTTGATTTCTGCTTTTCTTGTTTCCAAAAAGTTCAAGGCATTTAGTAGCGAGGAGAACAAGGCAAATAAAATGGAAATAGAAAGTCAGTACACAGAAAAGTAAGTGGAGAAATAATGTACTACTAATAAGACGGTACCAGCCGGAATACAAGACCCAAGCTCTCTTGCACATTTCCTGGAATCCAGGGATAAGAGGGAAGCAGTAAATATTAAACTACTCATGATCAGGAAGGAGGGAGTCTACCAGTTTCCCAACAGAGTCAAAATTTTTCTGGCAGCAAATTCCAAAAGAAATTCTCAAGCAGAGATTAAGGAGTATGGTGTGCCATTGTGGATAAATGGATTAATGCTAGTACCTTCCTCCTTGGGGATATACAAGGACTCAATGAAGCAAAACATGCTAAGCCCTTAGAATTGTGAGTGGCACATAGTGAACTCAAACATTAACTGTCATCCTCATCATGATTGTATAAAAGTTATATACAAATTACATAATAAAAAACATTGATAATATTCACAGTGACTTTTATAGCAAATGCAGAAGTGGATTTCATTTAGTTGTTTCTTGAAACAGCTCTAGCCAAGAACACGACATTGACACAACTCAGCGAAGGTGGCTGGCAGGAGCCACAGCTAATGTGGTTCAAGTGTGGGGCTGTCTGGTGTCCTCATTGGATCAAAGGACAGAAGGGAGCTAGAGAAATGGCTGGATTGCATATCTCCTAGACCAGTGGGATTCAGATATGTTTCTGAGTCATCTGGGAAGACATGATGGTTCTTTAGATGAGCAGGGGATGAATCAAAAACCCCCAAGTTCTTATAGGCAAAAGGCAGGCAGTTCCATAGACTTTTAGTGAGTTGCTTACTAATAACTAATTACTAATACTAGATGTATTATTGGGGGTTACTAACATTTGGTACTCAAAAAACTCACATTAATACTGTACTAGAATTTCCCGAGGGTTCTAATTCAGCGGTCTACCAGTAAGTCTGGTGATCCACAAACGCGATAATGTTGCAAAGACCAGAGAGAGCGATGGCTTGTTACCTGTTTATCGTTAGCGGCATCCGAAGTTTATTGGGATGATAATTGAATGGCAGCTATTCTTGATTTTTAAAGTATTAATTTATTTTTCTGAGGGTTGTTTGGTTAATCCTACAATGTGTTATGATTTACGTTTGTATCAAAGTATTGCTAAAGTTAATGTCTGTATGATTCCCTCCAAATGTGCTTGTGTTGTCTTCATGGCTCTTTGTCCATTGGAGTATCTTTCTCTGACTAAGTGACCGTCACAAAGGTTTGAGAGCCACTGCCTTAGATTCTATTGCCTGGATGCCACAGTGTCAGCTGGACTCTTACTCACTGCATGTTGCTGTGTAAACCAGCAAGGACAGCGTAAGGTTGACTCCCTAATGTATATTCAGGTATTTATTCAATAGGTATTTACTGAGCTAATCTGATTAATCTAAAATGAGCCCTTTGTGCTGATGCTGTACTAGGAAATGGGTGTACATTGGATCATAGAACTAACTTGGGCTCCTCATAGGACTTAGAGTCTAATAGGAATCCAAACTTTGAAACAACAGGGTGGGATGAGAGAAAATAATGATGGGGATCTGTTTGGGGGCCTATAAATGTTGGGGGTGTGGAGAAACTTTTCTGAAGAAGTAGCATTTGATCAGAGATTTGAAGGTAAATGGATGTTGGCCAAGCAAAGAGTGAAGAACAGTTCATTAAGAAAATGACTGAAAACCAGAAAAAAATCCTTTGTAGAATTCACTCATCCCTCCTCAGTCTTCAAATTCATGGACAGAAATGATTTGTATGGCAAGATGATCTTCGCACAATTACCATGCTTTTTCAAAATTTGTACCATCATTCTTCCAAAATTAAACTGGATAAAGCTTGCTCTGATCCATCTTGCTTAAAATTTATAGTCAGGTATTATATTCAGATTTTAGATTAATTATGTGCATACTTGTGTACTGTTACCTTTTGATGAGGGTTATACCTTGGAATCCTCATAAACCAGATGATGACTAATATTGTAACTTATAGTAATTCTGGGAACAGAAGGGTTAAGTTGAGTGGGGCATGGTTTAGGGATAAAATACAACCCTGTTCATTAGAACTAGGGCCTAAGGTCAGAATAAAAGACTAAGTTTGAGTTAATGTTGAGTTGCCTCAGAACTGAATTAAGATTTATTCAATTTCACATAAGGTCAAGAATAGCTTCAGCGCTGCCTTGGTCAAATAGCCCTCCTGGGAGAGTGGAGCCACCTGGGGACATAGAATTATACAGATCGTCATGTACTCCAGCACAATCTTCTTGGAAACTCTTATTTCTTCCATTCTTGATAATGAGTTTCACATGGGGATGAAAAAGTGTACATATCCCCAAATATTGGCTGGGGTTCTCAAAGCTGGGTCCCCAAACCATGTATTTCAGAATCAGCTGTGTTGTTTGTTACAAATGTAGATCGGGAGGCGCCACTCCAGAACAGCTCAATTAGAGTTTCTGGACAGTCTGCAATGACTCTTCGAAATCTTTTATATGCTCCCCCAACCACTAGTTTGTAGCCCTGTTCCCCAACTTCCTGCCCCATCACTAGTGATGACCCTGCTTTCTGCTTCTTAGAGAAAATTGAAACAATCAGCTAGAGGAATTTTTCTGATAATCCTGCTTTCAAATCTCCTAACCTACCCTCACCCTTTGTCTCTCATCTTCCAGCTGAGCTCTCTTCTGTGGACCACCCTCCTGCTTGCCTAGAAATTGTTTGCTACCAGTTTTCTCTTCTCTCTCCTATAGATTCTAGTGCTCCTTCTCAAAAAGATCCTTCTTATAGGCATTGAATTGCGTCCAAGTCTCTTCTATTAAACAACAAATATAAATTAAAAATACCCTCCTTGGTTCCACGGTCCCTCTAGCTACCACCTTCTCTTCCTCTCTTTCTAAAGTAGCCTTTTGGGAGGAGATCTGTAGATTTGGGTCTCTCTTTCTTCATCAGCCATTTCTTCCTCAGCTCACTGTCATCTGCTTCCAGGACCCCACCCAAACAGCTCTTGCTAAGGCCACCACTGATCTTTTCATCACTAAACCCACTGGGCATTTTCCACTTCCCCTCTTCCTCAATTTGTTTGCGGCATTCAACATCACAGAATACTTCCCTCGAAGAATCTCTTTCATTCTTGGCTTCTGAGACACTGTATTCCCCCATTGTTGGTTGTTTACTCTCTCTCTCAGCACAATCTGACTCCTCTTCTACCCAGCTATGAGATGTTGCATTTGCTTAACCAATGCTATCACACTTGGCAAGCTTCTTCATGCTCACGGCATCAACTGTCATCTATAATTGACTTGGAAATTGATGTCCTCAGCCCAGTCTGCTCCCGGATCTCCAAATCTGCATGTTCAGCTGCTTACTGGATATCTCCTTTACTATCTCTAAGTTAGCTCACATTCAACTCAGAATATGTTTGTCTCTCCTCTCTCCCCAAGCTGATATCACAGTGTTACTTGTTTCAGTAAATGGTACTATCATTCAACTAATCACATGAGTAAGAAACACCAAACTCACCCTTGAAACCTCCCCTTTCTCCATAACCAGTGAGTCCATCAGCAAATAGATATTTCTCAGATAGGCTATAGGCTTCTCAAATCCATCCCCTTGTGCTCATCTCCTCTTACCTGGATCATACCAATCACTTCTCCACTGGTTTTCCTGCCGGTAAGGTGGTCTTTTCCAAAAGCAGATTGATCCTTAATCTTTTGCTGACTTGCTTTGCTCTAAGACTGAAGACCGTAGTGCTTCTCAAGGCCCATAAGGGTCTCCAAGGTCCTCTGCCTCCTTCTCTTCCAGCCTCGCCCTCCACCATGTCTCCTCCCTCTTCCAGCCAGGCACATCGGTTTTATGCTTCTAGTCCCTCAAATATGCCATATTCCCTCACATCCCCAACCTTTCTCCGTGCCATTCACATGCTTGGAATGCTCTTTTCCTCCTCTTGGTCTGAGTTACTCTCACTCTTCAGGACCTCACTTTCTTGGAGAACACTTCCCTGCTCTCAGATGCTGGGTCTAGTTCCTTTGTAACCGAACCTCTCTTTCTCTAATAGTCCTTTTCTCAGTTTTTAATTATGCCCTCCTTTATGGGATTATTTGATCAGCATGTCCTGTCTTTCCATTAGCCTGAAAGCTGCTTGCCGGTGGGAGCCATGCCTGTTTTCCCTCTCGATGCCTCCCTGATGCCCAGCATAGGGCCTGGTGTGTTGCAGGCGTTCCAGGAAAGCATGGATGAAGAGCTAGGCACGCCCAGACCTGAAGGAAGGTTCCTAATGCTTGTCACAAGGACCATCAGAGCTTATTTCTCAAGTACCAAAGCACCAACATTGCTTCTTTGGAAATTACTCATCATCTATGAGGGAACATTTCTAGGAATTCGATAAATGTTTGTTGGAAGGGTCCGTTTCGGAGAAGCTCACAGCCCTGCTCTGATTATGAGGGCAATTTGAGAGGGCACGCAGAGGTTCTGTCCCCAGCTCTCAAGCCCGCACTGAGTGCTGCCTCTCCCTTCACAATGTCCATCGGCCCATCGTACCATCTGTTACCTGAAGAGGGATCAGACTGGAGATAGTTATGGTTTATCGTCTCTTTTCTGGTAAAAAGAAAATACATCTAACTTCTGCTCCTTTGTCTTTCATAGATCGGCTCTCCCCCTCCTACCCACTGTGCACATAAACAACATTGCTCTGACAGACAGACTTCTTCCTTTGCTTGGATATGCATCTGAGTTGAACAGAAGGGGAAAGTTGTAAATAATTGAAAAAGTCATAAAATTGGAACGTGTGTTGGGTGTATAAAAATAAAGTACTTTCCCATAAAATGCTCTGGGAATTGGTTTAGAATTCAGGGAAAACCATTCCATCCTGGAGTTGGACACAGTTCAACACTGGGGCCTTCCAGAAGTTGGAAGCGATGGCACATCCCTAGAAATCTGGGAAGTAAAAATTTTGCTCTTTAATTCTGGTTTTGCAAACTTGCATGAAAGAAGACCAAAACAGGGGCAGGAGGTTGGTGGAAGATAGTAAGTTACATTGTGTTGGAGGGACAGTTTTGGAATGCTGGAAGGAAACACCAGGAATGGGGGCTCGGACAGAGCAGAGGCAAAAAGTGGATTGAGTTGTAACCCCCTCTTACATCTCCTCCCATGGTCGCCCTCCCCTTTGTGGCATTGACCCCAGGGCCTTGCTCCCAACTACCTGCTTAAGCCCAGTTCTTCGAGAGTCTACCTTGACTAAGTGAGGCAAGACTGTGTGTTAGGAACCCCCTCCATTCACCTACTTATAATCCATTCTTTTCTTTTAAAACCCTCCTCATTGACTTTCCGATCTTTTTTCTGTTTAGGTTTTGACCTGCCCAGCGGCCTCAGGGGCCACCTGCATCATAATCACTGACATACTTGTTAAAATGCAGATCTGCTAGGTCAGGATCTCTGGGGATGAGGCAAGGAATCTAGCTCTTGATAAACCCTCTAAATGATTTTTTTAAATAATAATATTTTTTCTTATTATATTATGTTAGTCACCATACAGTACATCCCTCGTTTTTGATGTAAAGTTCCGTGATTCATTAGTTGCGTATGCCCATTAGGGTTTAAAACAATTGACTTGGTCCCTCCAGTTTTCAACTTCCTACTTCCTTTTCTTGGGGATTGAACTCACCTTTCTTTCATGACTCAGTGATCTGTGGGCAATGATCTGGTTCCGGCTGGCCCCAGGACACCCTTCCTTTGTGTACCATTCCCATGGCCAGTCCAGCAGTCCCCACCCTTACCTGCAATACCTAGGTGAGTCTGGCCTTACAGATGGGACACAGATTTTTAAGTTGTTAATTGTAAACATAAGATAATATGCTTCCCAGTGACATTTATCTTTCTAAAAGAAGGATGTATCCTCCAGGGAAATGCATATCTAGGGGATTCTGTGCATCCAAGGCCAAATGTGCCAAGATTAATTACAGCTGGAAATCCTTGATAAGCAGTCTTCAAATCAGAGTTAGAACCTGGTCACACACGTATCCTGCCTAATTGTAGAAATGACTACAGAGAATAGAAGGACAATTTACCCCTTAAAATGTTTTGCTGATGGTTTGATGGGGCTAGGGAAGTTTGCTGCTCCTGGAAACACCCTGTCTTGAATTAGCATTTTGGCGGTGTGTTTGGCAGTCCTTCCAGCCTGGGCTGCGGAGCCTTTAAGAGGAGAGAGGCCTGGGGATATGAGGAGGAATGAAGGAGACAGCAGGGGGTCTTGCTCCAGACCTGGGACCTGGTGATTGCGCTGCTCTGAGAGTCAGTTCTGGTTGGATCTCCAAGTTACTCTGTATGCCCCATTGTTCTCCTGGTAAATTACGGACAGTAATATTGATTTCATGGCCTGTGAAGATGAAATCTGCTGAGGCGCATGAAATATTTGGCACAGGAGATCTAGAGCATAATACTTGTTATCACGGTTGTCATCATCCGTATTATTACATCTGAGGTGGGAGAGGGAAGGAAGCAATTCTACTTTTTAAACCTTCAAACTTACCTAGGAGCACATGTTTCTGCTTTCACTCACATGCTCTTTTTCTCTATCAAACAAGGCCCTGGGGGATATCTTCCTCTGTGCCCCATTCTCCCGCAACATTTTGTAAACAGATGCGACCCAGGGAGCATGAACACCCAGGGCCAAAGGGTTCCCAGCATGAGGGAGATGTATAGAAAAGGGCAAGGGCTCTTCACTCATCCTGCCTTGGTGACAGCTGGGGAGTGTGTAGAACCTCAGTGTCATCTTCTTTTTGAGAAATCAGCTGGCAGAGTCGTGTCTGGTTCAGGCCAGGGGAGCCTGCAGCCAGGGCAGCAAGAGAGGTGTCCCAGAACACACAGCTGCAGGGGGCTGTCCCATTCTGCCTAGTCCAGTCACGAGGATTTACGTACCGTCCCTTAGGAGATACGGGGACTGAATCCTACCCTGGAAATCTACAAAAAGATTCAGGACAATCATCTGGTAGGCGTAAGAAGCTGCTGGGGCTTGATGCTTCTGAGCCAGGGTGTCCAGTTCCAAATCCAAGGCCATTGTAAATGGAAGCCAAGAGTGGCCCTGAGAAGCCTAAAGTACCTGATGCAAAATAAATGCTTCCTGTCCCCCAGGTTTGCCCTAGATGGGCAACTGAGCCTGCCCAGCGGCAACTTGGCATCAGCAGCAGCATAAGAAGCAGAGAACCTTATTATTTCTCAAAGAGAGGACCTTGCATGGCATCTCTAGGTAGGCTGCTGGGAGCCTGGGCCCTGCACTCTGCATATGCCTGGGTGGTGGGCATAGCCATCCACTCCTCTGCATCCTACCATGATGACAACTCCCACGGGAGCATTAGGACCATCATGGGACATCTGGGAGTTGGCAGAATGCACACCGTGATTAGGAATGTGGGCTCTTCAGATCAGAGACGGGAGAAGAGGAAGGGCATAAGGAGTCTATTGTGGAGCCCTACCATTGGCTCCCATGATCAGATAGGGAGTTTTCCTTGTGGGAACAGAAGCACAAGCGACTATATGTCCATAATGACAAGTCCCTATTTCCAGGCCTTGTGTATTCTAATATGTGTCTTCCTGTCTTCAAATCTATAACCCAAATAATGCGCAGGCACAGGAAAATCGTGCTCACGGCATTGACTCCTAGGTCACTTCAAAGCAAGCACCCCACCAGCTGGCAGAGTGCTTTTTAAAAATAGAGCATTTTTATAAAGTCCTCCAGAGGGCAGCAGAGAGCAGTCCTGAGGCACCAATGTGGAACTTGGTGAGAGGTGGCGCTAGAGGTGGTGGCGGTCACATTCCACCGGGCCTAACGACGGACTGGCTTTTGACTTGGGAGGATTTGCAATTAACAGCAGAAAGGGGGATGCATCGGACCCTAAAAAGTAAGGGTGTCCATTAGATACAAGAAAACTTGGGAGGTTTTGGAAGTGAGCCATTGCCACGGGCAAACGTTGCCTGTGAGTGATTGTCTGCGTGTTGCCACTCAGGAAAACGCTGGGCTTAAGACTTCATGATCTTTTAGTGACATTTGAGGACGTGTGGCTTCGAGTGTGCTTTCTAACGTCTTTGCTTTGACATTCCTCCCACTGGGCTATGGTGATCTGTCTACCCCTATGGACTTGAGAGCAGGGACCAAGTGCTATTGAAATTTGTATTTTCAACTCCCCAGCAGGACCTTCAACATCCTAGTTGTCAGGCGAATGTTTGGTGGATGAAGTTGAATTATCAGCTGCCAAATCTTTATAGGTATAAAATAAGCTGAAAAGACCTGCTTCCCTTTTTGAGACAGTGTTTGAGTTGTCCCCAGATTTCTGAGGTCAGAACAGAACCGTGCTCATCAGCAGCTGTCACAGCGTCTCTTTTTGACCATCTGGACCAATTCAGGTGCTGCCGTCTTTGAGAAATAGTTATCACCCCGTGGGACTCTTCGGCCAGAGCAAGTACTCCTCCAGGTGGTGGTTAGGGAACAAGAGGGCAGTGGGTGTGGATCAGCGAGAAGCCACCAAATCCCCAAGGAACATGTACTGCCTTCCCCTTCTCCCTCCGTTCTGGCCAGTGGTCTCTTCATGCATTAATGTTCTCCAAATCTGTACACTGGCATGGCTTGGAGCCGATGGTGCTGGAATCCAGCAGCCTTCTGGAGTTTGCTGTTCTCCCCTCCCGGCCTGGAGGCCGGATCTGCAAGGGCAGCTGCCTCTAAGTGTAGGGACGAACTCAGGAGTCCTGTTCTGAAAGCAGCTCAATCCAGGAGAGTGGGTGAGTGGGAGGTGGGGTTAGGGGATGAAGGGGAAGTGTGGGTGGGTGGTACGCAGGGCAGGCAAGGAGGGATTTGGGGAAATGGGCAAGGGGATTTTTGAGGGACGGGTGCTCTCACTATTGCACTGAATCCTCTCTTTATCGATGAGTGCCCCGGGAAGGCGTCCAGGGTTGTGGCGTTAAAACCTAGAGATTTCAGCAGGGAGCGTGTCAGGAGGAGAGAACAAAAGGAAACTGGAAATAAAAAGTGGCAGAAAGAGAGAAAGGATACGTGTGCACGCAATGCAGGGGACCTGGCTTTGAATCTGCCTGCGTGAAAATCTCTGAAGCTGGGGGGACATATGTGGCCAAGGTGCCGTGGGAGAGAGACAGGGCTCAAGAGCCGCCCATCCAGTCACGTCAGTGCTGGTGACCATTCGTCCCTTGCTTTACTCAGCAGCCTTCTCTCCTTGCTGGCTGCGCTGCTGCTCGAGAGGGAGGCCAGGAGCAAACATCGCAACCCCTAGGATTCGGTGCTGGGAGATAGACCCTTCCGCGGCCTCAGTCCCCTTGCTCCCCGTTTCCTCAGCTGAGCACAGGTAAATGATCGTGTCTCAGAACACTGCCTGTGGGGGTCTGGAAAGCAGTTTCTACAGCCAGATGCTCCCCTCCCCTTTGAAGATGGATGAGAGGAACATGCTTGGGGTGTCCCCCACCCCGCCCACCTCTGCTTGGGGTTCTCACTGAAATCCCCCCTCAGGTTGCAGAGCTGAGGAGGTCTGCTCGCTCGTGGACGCCTTCGTGACGCATACCCTCTGCGGAAGGGATGGGGGCGTATTACCAAAGGCACCGCGGCTCCGGAGGCTAAGCATCTGCGGGGTGTCTGCAGGCCGCACGTGCCCCCCCGGGACGAAGTGAAACGTCCTTGCCTTTCCCCGGGAAGAGCCGTACTCTGCAGCTGGCGTGACTTGTTTGCCCACAGCTCAGCTAACACATATTCCTCGTTTCATGGAGACGGGTGAGCACACGCCTTAACCCTGAATTTGGTGTTTTTACTGCCACAAACATCTGTAATGACGTTCTACAGCTTTAGCTCATCTGGGCGTCTGGGGTGAATCATGATTTTGTGCCAAAGCGGCTTCCAGTTTCTCAGCAGCTGCTCTGGGTTCTCAAGGCTGACTATACCGGTCACTGTGTCTGAAGGTCTCAAGGCTGCTCGCCCCTGTCCTACGAACAATTTCATTTCTCTCCTTCTCAGGAGAACAGAGGGTGGATGATTTCTTTGGGAACATTCAGGTTTTGCATGTTTTATTACACACATATGGACACACGCACACGCATGTGCAATGTCTTACATGTGACTTGTGGAAATCTGGAAGGGGTCTGTGGATCCCTTGAGGTTTATACAAGAATATCAGTTAAAGATGCTTTAGTTTACATGGAAACATTTTTATTATTTGTGTCTGATATCAGTATATTGGGTAACTTTCCATATTCTCAAAACTCCCTCTTTCAAATGCCTTTACAACCTTTGTCACTACGTGTCCGCTGACGGCTGCCCACTGCTCTGTTGAGGGGGGTGCCTGACAGGTGAGGTGGTACAGGGTGGCCCCAGGAAGTAGGAGGCAGGTTGCCAAGGTTCACAGACATTACCACTACGGTTTCAAATTCTGCCAATGCTTTCCTGACATGTGTTTTTAAACACAGGGGCTGGACCAAAGCTCTGGTGGCAGTCTCATGTCCCTTCAAAAGAGAACTGAGCATTGTCAGCTGATAGCCCCCAGCTGCCGTGCCTCAGGACTCACTGCAGGGCTCTCCTCAGAGAGTTCCCAGCCAGTGACTACCCATGGCAAGGGGGCCAGGCCTGGACATTTCTGCCACTGTGGGGCTTCCCTATGAGCAAACTTTGATATTGGGGCCAGCTGAGACTTTTCAGAGCTGCACCAAAGTCTGAGGCTCTTCCTGCCCATGCTCCCCACCCCCTTTCATCACAGGGGTCAGATCTGTGCCTGCTCCTGCATCTTCTCTCCCTGTCTTTCCCAGGTGTCCCCCCAGTAAATCTCTTGCACTTCTAACTCTGTCTTGGTGTCTGTCCTGGGAAGGACCTGCATGGGCACAGCTCTGTTCACAGGTGACATTGTTGGTCACTTCACCCAATCCCACTTTCTCTTCCCAGATCCCCACCTGCAAACAACTCCCACCACTTGCCAACACTGTTTTGTCGCAGAGTTAATTTGTTGAGTGTTGGGTTCCATCCTTCTGGCTATGCAAGTTAGTAGGGTTCATGATACCACCCCATTCAGCATCCTGTAGGATCCTGAGGTTCCCTGGAGATGAGACAGAGTCATGAGAGAGTCAAACACATACTTTATTTATGAATGGAAGTTCTTTCCAGGATCCTGGGCTGGATATCAGAAACCTCAGGAATGAAGGTTTCTGTCCACTTACACGACTCTTCTCTAAAACCAGGTCAATGAGGTCAGCTCCTGAGTTCTCTTTTCCCAGGAGTCCTCTTAGTCCTTCCAAAAGAAAGGACATTCCAGTGTGTCTTTGAACTCTGGTGGGGGTGAGGAGGACAAGGATTCCTGCTCTTCAGTCCCTCCCAGAAAGGTCTCCCACTCACCCCTCAATTACTATGGTCTGATTGTGAGTCCATGATATGTATCAGCTCTTCTCTGTGACAGAATGAAGAGGAGAGATTGGCACAATACAGGTAACACATTGACAGCAACTGGATCCCACATTTTGGAAGTAACATAACAAAAATGGCCCCATGATGTCCTATATTCTATTACTACTGAACAGTGTACCAAGGAAAAACGTTCAGAAGATAAACACAGGGTGACACATTGCTCTACGAATGAGACCCATGCACGGTCAAATCATGGTGTTTCTCACACATGGGAGCTGACAACATTTTTATAAGTTCAATGGGCACTGGACGGTGGGTCAGAGAAAGGCTTGCTGGGCCTTCAGCAGGGGTGTTCTGCCATATTTGAGCCAGCCACAACCATCCAGTATCCTCCCTTATTATGTGCAGTGATGATACTGTCCAACCACATCCCCTCAGTTACCCTGGACTTACTGGTGGCTCCCTTTGCAACATCTCAGCGAGCTCATTGCAAACGGCTCTCTGAAGGTCCCAGCCTTTTGCAGTGTGGGTCTTTAGAATCCTGAGAAGAATGTGCTTCTCAGCTGCCTCCATGCCTGATGGGCAGTCTGGACCCACTAGGGCAGGTGAGTTAGCCATAGCCAGTCTGGTAGTTTCCTCAAGAGTGGGAGGAGTTTTGTGTCCCCAGCTCAGGGCTAAGCGCAGAGCAGGTACTCAACAAATCCTTGTTGAATTCAACCCTCGCTTCTTCAATAGAAAAGATGTTTCCAATTCTTTGACACTTCCTTGGGTATGTCTCATAATCATGCTGGTTCCTTGCATACCCCTCTGGAGTAAATAATCCACGCACGGTACAGTCCTTTATTGGAAGTATGACTAATGCTTTGGGCATTGATTTTTTTCCCCCTTAAATAATGTCTTTCATTCATATATCTGCGCTGAGCTGGTTTTATTTAGTTTATTTAATCCTTCCCATGCTGCTTTGCAGAATATGGCTCTTGGGTTGTTCCGGCTTATACTGTTGCAATATAGCTTCCCCAGGCCTGCAAATGGCCTGGGAGGTTCTAGCCGGCTGGTAAAGGCTGTGAAGCCCGTGGGCAGCATTGGTCTCCCTCAACCCCACGGATGCAGCACAGGTGCGTCCATTCTTCAAACCACAAAAAGGACATTTATGGATGGTACACAAGACCTCTGCTTTTAGCTACGTTTGGACAAAACACAAATCTGGGAGACAGAGACTGCGTGCTCACCTGCTGGACACCTCAAAGCTCTAGTGAGATAGGCAGGATTAAATTCATGGCTCTTGATAGACTGACTGTCCTGTGGGGTGGGTGGGTCATCCCACCCTTATAGACAGGTGGCCAGTAAAGCCATGGGGGCACGAAGGGGAGAGTCAGAGAATTGGAAGGAATGATACAAGGTGGCCTCTTCCCACAAGTGGGGCTGCAGGGGGTAGCCTCCTTGTTCACTGGATGTCTGAGCACATGCCTTATGCTGGTAGAAAGCTAAGACTGCATTAGTGTCCCTGTCCTAAGATACCCCAAAAGGCCAGGGCAGGGAGTCCATGTGTTTATCTTCTCTGATGGCATCTCCAGCCGTGGGACTTGGCCTGTTGACATCTGATGGAGAAATGAAGTCCTCTGCTCTGTCAAAGAGCAAGATGTTCCAGAAGAAGGGAAGTACTTGTGATTTTAGGATTAATCAGAGAACGTTTGATATGGATATTGACACATTGTAGCAGTCGCTACTCTCCAGGAACGGGGTGTTAAGTCACTAGAACTGCTATTCCTATTCTTTTTGAGACCACAAATTTTGGGGAAAACAAACAAACAAAAAAAGTTACCTCGTTCAGCCCCACGGTTTTACAAATAAGGACAGAGGCTCAGATAGACTAAGTACGGCACAGGCCTCCCGACTCATGGTCTGTAGCTGACATTAGCCGGCATCAGCGGACTCAGGACAGTCCCTGGGACATAGTGCAGACGAACCCGAGGTTCTCCATCTCAGGATGTTTCAATGCACTGAAATATTGAGGTGCCTAAAGGAAGGCATCCATGCCTCCCTTTCACAGTTGCTTAGAAGACAGAGTTAAATCTTTCCTTCAGATTTTACATAGTTCCTTCTTTTGTTCACCCCGTCAAGTGAAGGTTGATATGAGGTTGACGTAAAGACCAGCGAAAGGCGGATTATCTGCACATGACTGAGGACAGCCTCACCGAAGTAAGACAGGGGCTCCAGGATTCCTCCTGGAATGAGCCCCCACACACAACCAAAGTTAATGTTAGAATTATGGCATGGATTGCAGGGAAAATCAAGTCCAACCTTGCCATTTTACAAGCTCAGAGAAGTTCAATGATTTGCCTTGGGTCACAGCATGGGGGATGACAAAGTCATAGAAGAATCTGGGTTTTTTTTTTTCCCACAAGCCCCAATGTGAGGGTGTTTCTGATGGTTTCTAGATCAAGGCATTATCCATGCATGGAGTGAAGCAAGACACAGATGGCGGTGGTGGCCCCACTGAGGACCTGTGGTCTAGGAGAGCATGTTGGAGTAGAAGCTGAAGCTCTCTGTCATGGTCTTGGAGTTGCTGTGAGAGGAGCCATTGGAGGCCAGGTCTAGGGATGAGGGTACGGTCTTGGGACCCTCCTCCAGCTCCTCCTCGTGGGCCCCCACCACGGTGGAGACGGTGGTCTCCAGGCGACTGACCTTATACACGCTGCCCTGGGTTTGGAGGTAGCGGGTGGATTTCATTTCGAGCCCCTCGTAGTCACCAGCACTGATAAAGGGGCAGCACCGGAAGGCATGCTTGAAGCCCAGACGGAACCTGGCGAGAGAGCAGATGGAGAGGTGACCCTCGGGGACATCCTGCTCCCAGAGGGCGTTCCCACCATTGTCTCAGGTCTTTCACACGTGGGCATACCCGAGCGTGACTCTCTTTTACTGGTTTTTGTATCGCAGCCAGAACCATTGAGGCCAAAACGATCTGAAGGCCAGTCATGAAGACACAATCCAGGACTAGACCCCAGGCTCATGTGAAGTGGCTGTGTTGACTGAGGGCGACCCCTGAACCCTGCTGCCTCCATCAGCGCCACCTCAGCCCATGCTGGATCGATTCAAGATTAACAAAATCGTTTACCAAGTGTTTGCTTTGTGCTCAGTACTGTGCTCGTCACAGTGCAGGAAGGCCACACATCAGGACTCCTTTCTCTCAAGGAGCCCGCTGACTGAGGCTCACTTCAGTCACATCCCTTCCATGTGCCTCAGTTTCCCTGTTTGATAAACTGGGAGAATCAGCCTTTACTTAAAGACATACTGGGGTATTTAACCCAAGAGCATTTAGGCAGGTCATCAGGCTCTTTGAAGGAGATTGAATCTGTGAGTTAAACTGACAGCATTTGGACACGTTCAAGAGAACGGCTGCCACTAAATTCACAGCATCTGGGTGTCTCATTCACAGAAGCACTTTACAGGCTGATGACTAAAAGCTATAAAGACTGGGACATTTTATTCCTCCCCCTCCCCGGCCCTGCTTCCTTTCCCAGCTGACAGACTGAGCTGCCTCTTGGGGACTCTGCGCACGGACCCGAATTCCCCATTGCTGGCCACCGTTCCTGATGGGCTCTTACTTGTCCAAGGTTGGCTTCTTCTGCGGGGACAATTCTCCTGACCGGTGTGGCCAAGTCAGGGATGCATGTCCCTGTCCTGCCAGAACTGCCGGAGGAGACTGGGGAAAGCTGCCCAGATTGTGTGATGGGATGGGAAGAGGAAAGTGAGAGACCAGTGAGGGAAAAGATGCCCCGTGGAGAACGGTATTCTGGGGCTATCAGCCTCTCCGTGTGTGCATGCCTCTGACTCCCTCTCTCTCCTCCTCTGCACGCACAGCCCCCCCATGTGTGGATCCATCGGGCAGACTGAGCAAACTCACAGGCTGTGACCTGGATCCAGCTTGCACACCTCTGTGTGTGCATCAATCACAGAAGCTTTTTTAAATGTGCACCCCACCCCACCCCACTAACTTAGTTGCCAGTGTTCAAAAGTCAGAAGACCTCACACAAAAATAAGGATTTCTGGTTCTTGGAAAAGAAAAAAAATCCATTTTGGGTTTGTAATCCTGCAGCAATAATTAGTAGGGATTGAGTAGTGTGGCCAGTTTTTGCTGCAGTCCCTACCACTCCCTCTTGTCTCACAGAGGTTCTGCTCATTTAGGTTGGACGCTGACAGAGACAGATGATCTTCTGCCCCCGGAGAGAGTGTGGGGGATGAGGGCTCACCTGTCGTTGAGGCAGCAGTAGATGATGGGGTTGTACATGGTGGAGCTCATGGCCAGCCACATGATAGCCAGGTAGACCTGCTGGATGAACTTCTCCAGGTAGAGGTCAGGGTTGATGTAGGGCAGGAGGAAGAAGATGTGGAAGGGCAGCCAGCAGATGGCAAAGGTGCACACCACGACGATCATCATCTTGACCACCTGGCAAGAGGGTGAGGCCGCTGAGACCACCGGCACATCCACCTCTTCTCATGGTTACGTCCCTCTTCTCCCACGCCCTCGCCACACACAGGGCGGTGCAGACTGGGGAGTATTGATAATAACCCCTTTTGAGGGGGAGGAAGGACCATTTATATGCGGTACCAAGGGACTCTGATTACGTCAGCAGTTCTCAGCGTGTGGCTCTGGGACCAGCTTCCTAACATCATTTGGGAACTTGTCAGAAATGTGAATTCTGGGACCTCATCCCACACTTACAGAATCAGAAATGCTGGGGGTAAACCCAGAATTCTGTGTCTGACAAACCCTTCAGATGATTCTGAGATACACTCTTGTTTGAGAACCTCTGTGTTATATCATCCTTCTGGGTGGTGACTGGAGAAGCCGAGGGAGGGCAGACCCAGGGGAATGGGTGTTCAGGGGGAGAGATCCAGAAAGGGGGAGGGGGTGGGGGACGGAGGGCCAGGGCAGTATTTCGGTAAGGAAGGGGAAGGGAGGGATCTGGACATCTGCTGCTAGGGAGAACCAGATGGTTAAAGGGGATTTGAAAGGTTTTTATGAATAGTGGGTGATGTAACCTATCCCTTTTTATCCCCATGAAATCTTTGGAGAAAAACTAACCAGCATCCACACAATGAAATACTATGTAAAGAAGTACGAAGAGAGAAAAAAATGAGAAAGCTCTTGATATATTAGTTTTCGAAGATATTGTGGATACTGTTTAGCGAAAAAAGTGAGGGGAAGAAGTGTGTATTTATTGTGTAAAAAAGAAAAGAATATCTATTTATTTGGCTTATAAATGCACTATAATATCTGGAAGGATTAATAACAAATAACAGTGGTTACCATAGCATGTGTGTGTGTGTGTGCACGTGCACACTTGTGCATTTGGGAACCGGGTAGATGGAAGACCTAGAAAGGAGGGAGCCCTTTCATGGTAAGACTCCATTAATCTTTGGACTTTTAATTTTGAAATAATTAAGACTCCCAAGAACTTGCAACAGTAGTATCGAGAGTTCCCAGGTACCTCCAGCGAGCTCATCTTATAGATGATTAATGAGGAAATCCACAGTAGCACAGCACTATGAACTCAATTTCAGGCTGTATTTGGATTTTGCCAGTTTTTGCAAGTACTCATTCTTTTTTGGTGTATAGTTGTATGAAATTGTGTCACATGGATAGATGGTGAAAACCCCACCACAATCGGGATACAGACCTGACCCATCACCACAACGAAACTCATTCATGCTACCCTTTTCTAGGCAGACTCTCCCCCCAGTATAACCCGTGGCAACCCCTGGTCTGTTCTCCATCACTAATTTTGTTCCTTTTGATACTTTTTGATGTTTGAATCAAGCGATCTATTATTTTGCCAAACTCTAATAATAAAAGAGGACTTAATAGCTCTTCACTGCTTTTGTAGTTTGCGTGTGTGTGTGTGTGTGTGTGTGTGGTGTATGTGTGGTGTGTACGTGTGTGCACGCTAATAGCTTGACAGGTTGCCAGTTACTCTTAAGGCAAGAAAGAAGTGGCTCCTGCCTGTACAGGGAGGCCCAGGTTACAAAGACAATGAAGAAAGATCTCTTTCCTCCCCCTCCCCGCATCCCCTCTGCTCCCCTCCACAGACCCAGGGATGTTTTGTGCCTGCGCCAGGGGGGGTCAGGTGCTGCTTGCTGTCTTACCTTGCGCTTGGCAGAGACCTGCTCGTGGTAACGGTCAGATGAGTCCCCAGGGATCTCGCTGGCCCACAGTGTGATTCCCACCACGGTGTACGCATAGCCGATCACCAGCAAGGGGAGGAAGTAGATCAGCACGGTCACGCAGATGTGGTACCTGCAGCAAGGAGCGTGGGAGGCCGGTCAGGGCTTGACAACTACCTTTCTCAGCATTTGGATGGTAGGGCACAGCCCAGGGAGGCTTGCCGCCTGCACTGAATGGTTGGGTGACACATGAATGGATAAACTAGAGAAAGAAAATCTCTTCAGCCTATGTTTTTCTTGTGGACTCTTTCCATAATAGAGATTCCTGTTGAGATTGAAGAGAACAACAAACATTGATGGAAGGGAACTGAATCCATTATATACCCACAACAATTTTAGTTGATAGTAAGTTCAATATTCCTTATACTCTCCCTTCAAAATAATGCAACCTGAGGCTGCATTAATAGACGTATAGTCTCTAGAACGCTGGAGGTGGTTGTACCACTTGGTTTATACCAGTCAGATGACATTTAGGCTCAGTTTGGGTGCAGGAGTGTGGACCAACTTGTACATTCAGATGAGAACCACCAGACGGTTGGTGAGCTCTCATCCATTCTGCATGACAAGTGGATTCACAGGTATAAGAATAATTAGGTTGGAGGAGAGAGATTAAACTTATCTTAGAACTAGGATCAGTGGGTGAAAGCCACAAAGCATAAGCGGCTTCTAAGCCTGGCCCTTAAAAATCTATCTCCAGATAGAAGCTTCCCAGGTCTCTGAGTTACAGCTTGTAGGCCAGATACCAACTGACTTGAGTTTGACTGGAACATGGGCAGAAAAGAAACCTTTGCTGTGTTAAACCACTGAGGTTTGTTACAACAGCATACCTTACCCTATTCTGTTTAAGGCAAGGGTCTAAGTAGGACACTCAAATAATTTTTTTTGAATTTTGAGAAAGGATATTTTTCTCAGGGAGTCCTTGACATGTCTGGCTAGTTGTAGCCCTTTTCTTTTGATGTGAGCTTAATGGAGAGGCTCAGTCTCCTAATAGTAATAAGCATAGTGGGAACAGCTACTATTTTGGGGAGATCACTCTAGATTACTGTGCTAATAATAACATTAATGATGATATTCATAGCAGAAAGGCTAGTTAGATTTTATTTAGTGAAGGGCACAACGCCAAGCACTTAACTCCATTATTCTTATTTGATCCTGAAAATGAATGATTAGGTAGCTACTATCATAATCCCATTTTGTAGATGAGGAAACGGAAGGTCAGAAATTAATTAACTTTCCCAAATTCACAGCTGCTGAAAAGAGGAGCTGGGATAAGTAGGCGGGACTGTGACCCCAGAACCAGCTTCTTGTCCCTGGAGGAAAGTCACCTCTTTCTCTGGTATTTCCTTCCGCTCTGTTTATGCTTATTCTCGGAAATGATTTTTTCCCCAATAAGGAAAACCCACTTATTCGCTTCACTTCTCTCGGTACTATGTTTTCAGTTGCTTTTTTGCCCCACAGTTTTGCTACTTATTCAGCCTCCTCTGAATATGAAACTTTGCGACTTGAAGACATTCGAAGAGCTCTTAAGGAATGCTCCACAGATTCGGCGAAGCAGGGTGCTGGGCGCGTCCGTTTTGTGCAGACAGGTTGCTCCAGCCCCGTCAGGCTGTTCGGGTGCCTCTCAATTGTCACCCCCTCCGGAGGCCCCAGGTTCTCCAGCCACCAGAGCCGTGAGTGCACGCTGAGTTCCTTGCCTGATTCAGCCTCTCCTCCTGCTCGCTGTAGTGGCCACTTGGAGATTTGGGGGCATAGAGACCCTGGGAACCTCCAGGCTGCACCTGCTTCTCCTACCTGGAAGACTAGTCCGTTATGCAGACCGACACTTGGTTGGTGAGCAAAACACATTAGCTGAGCTTTGTGAGCCAGGGTCTCAGAGCGCAGAGCGTCCCTGTGGGGGTTAGGGGCATGATGGGAGGACCTTGCAGTTGTCACCTGTGCTCCTTACCCTGGAACAGCGGCTCCCAAACTTGAGCCAGCTTCAGAATCACCTGGGGGCTTGTTCCAACACAAAGGGCTGGACCACGACTCGACTTTCCACTTAGCTGGCCTGGGGCGCGCCTGAGAATTTGCATTTATTTTATTTTTTATTTATTCTTTTTAAAAGATTTTATGTATTTGAGAGAGAGAGAGAAAGAGAGCATGAGCAGGGGGAAGAGGCAGAAGGAGAGGGACAAGAAGACCTCCCGTTGAGCAGGGAGCCTGCCATGGGGCTCCATCCCAGGACCCTGAGAACGTGACCTGAGCCAAAGTCAGAGGGTTAACCAGCTGAGCCACCCAGGTGCCCCCTGAGAATCTGCATTTATGACAAATTCCCAGGCCATGCTGCTAGTCCAGGTTCAGACTTTGAGAAACACTGTCCTAAACCGATGGTTCTCAAGCCCGAAGTCATGAGAATCACCAGGGGAGCTTTTAAAATGATCCGTGCTCAGAGACGCACATTTAATTGGCCTTGAGTGTAGAAGCAGGAAACCACAGTTGAGAAAATTCTCCAAGTTATTCTGGCACTTGGTTAGCACTGAGAAGCACTGTTTTAGGTCCAAGGTCTGCAAGGCTGTTGGAACCCCATTGTTTGAGATTTATGACTTCACTAAAGTGTGTGTTAACCATATTTTTTAGTTTCTGTATCTGGTGCTTTGAGGTCTGGGCCTTGCTGACCTGGAAAGGACCTTCCCTCCTTGTGCTAGTTGATGGCTAGAGATAACACGTGCTGGTGTGACTTTCATATGCAAACTAACCAATCCAGGGCCCAAACCCCCGACCATCCTGTTTTCTCAGGGCTCTTACATTGTGGGATGCTATCCCGGCTGCCATGGTCACCCCAGGGCCACCTCGGGCAGTCAGGGGCGCAGAACCCACGGAAATGATTCAAACTAGCCAATTCTAAGCCTGTTTACCCTGCCTCACCCATTCCTTCTCTGGAACACACAATAAAGTCTTTCCTGAAGTCCCCCCATGTTCTCTCTCTGCCTGTGGCCCTGTGTGGCACGCCTGCCCCTTCGTCCTGGGAACTATGAGTAATAAATTATCTTTTCAATGGCAATCATATCCTCATCTGTTGGCCTCACCATACCTGAATAGAAAACAAAACTTACACTTTAAAACAAAGTGCCCTTTGGAAAATCACAGATCAGATCAGACCATTAGGAAAATGCTAAGCTGAATCAGTAAACATAACTTATCAGACTCCTTTTTTTCCCCCAAGTAGGCTCCATGCCCAGCGTGGGGTCCAGTGCGGGGCTTGAACTCACAACCCTGAGATCAAGACCTGAGCTGAGATCAAGAGCCAGGCACCTAACCGATGGAGCCACCCAGGAGCCCCCAGGCTCTTTTTCTTATTTTTAAAGAAGGAAAGGTAATTTTCTTATTTATTTGTAAACAACAAAAAGTATGGACTTAATTTCAGTTAAAAAGTATTATCATCAGGCAGAGCATTAACTTGTCCATTCTAGAACAGGGATAATGAAGAACAACATGGAAATATGACTCAGTGATTCCACTTGTAGCTGTATACCCAGAAGATGTGGAAACAGGAACTCAAATACTTGTGCACCGACGTTCATAGCAGCACTATTCACCATGGCCCAAACGTGGAAATAACCCAAATGTCCCTCAAAATTTGAGTGGATAAACCAAATGTGGTATGTACTTAATGATGGAATATTATTCAGCCATAAAAAGGAATGAACGTGGATGAACCTTGCAAACATTATGTTAAATGAATAAGCCAGACACAGGAGGAAAAATATTGTATGATTCCACTTATATGAAAAATCTAGAATAGGCAAATTCATAAAGACAGAAAGTGAAATAGAGGTTGTCAGGGGCTAAGAGGAGGGGATGGGATAATAGGTACAGAATCAGGGATAATGGAAAAGTTCTGAAAATGGATTGTGGTGATGTTTGCCACAATACCGTGAATCTGTACTGGTAAATTTTATGTTATATATATTTTATTGCAATAAACTTAATTAAAAAAACCCATTAAGAACATTCTAGCAGAGCTGGGGTCTTTAGGTCTCCAGATGCACAGTCTTCTGCTCCCTCAAGGAACTTCTCAACAGCCTCCCTCCCCAAAATCATAAAAAAACCAAATCGACCTGTAGGTTTGATTCTTGGATGGGATCAAAGGTTAAATGCATCCCTCTAAGCCTTGCTCAGATAAAACCCCTTTTACATAGAAATTGCAAATACTCAATTTAAACAATATCTAAGTTATCAAAACTTCTAAATGGCTCTCAAATGAATGAAACTCCATCAGTAGAAAATATGAAAATAAATACATTTCTCCCATCTTGACCCTTTCTTGGAGAAATTTTATCATATCCTTGTAGTTAATTGGAGATAATCCTGTTTTATAATTTTTTGCCAAAGTCATTGTTTTAGAGCGCTGGCCAATGGAACCTGGTGTGATCTTATTACATGTGGCTCCATGCTATTGTTTGGCTCTCAACTCTGATATTCCCTAGGTTCCTGCCAGGCCGGGTTTTATCGGCTCTCAGAATGAATATCTGCCTTGGGAGAAGAGGAGAGGGGTCAGGGATGTATCAGGCGTGAGTCAGAGAGAGGACCAGGAGTGACAGCAAGAGGCTGTGACAGCAGGGATGGCTTGGCTGCCTTCCCACTTGATGAGATATGTGCATGGACTCCGATCATTAAATTCTGTCGGTGGACTTACCGGTACTCAGAAGGCAGGTGCACGCAAACATCGTGTCTTTGTTCTCTCCCGGTCACTCCTCTAAGCAGCACATTTTACAGGATAAACTTGCTGAATACAGACTATGTCACCCCAATCCTGCAGATTCGCCTGTCCTTAATGCCTTAATGCTCACTAATCCAGGTTTACTAATGTCTCACTATCTGGAGTCACCTCGTTGTTCAAGCACCACAGTGCCAGTCTCTGAAATAATCCCCAGCATTTGAAATCAGATACATGGGTGTATTAAATAGTACCCAGTGCATCTGCTAATGCCCTTCATGGAGGCTCTAGGAGCCCTGAGGTCAGGGCAGGGCTCTGGGGTTCCCGCTTTCACTCTAACCAGCAACTCTGCTTTTATGGGTTTATGTGTGACCGTCTGTGGGTGATGCTGTTTGGTGGTGGTGCGGGGAGCCTTCAGCTGTAACAGAAAAGCTGATGTGCGCTGATGTCATCCTAACCCTTATCCAATGCATTAACCCTCTCCACGCTTTCCATACCATGTAATCAGCCACTTCTTGAATACCCCCTGTGACGTGCCCCTCGCTGGTCATAAAGCCAGCTCCATCAGCGATACCTGGGGCTTGTGAGAGGTACGGTCTGTCCTCCCCTGCCCCGGATGGGCCAAATCAGAATGTGTATTTTCACCACACTCCCAGGCGGTTCATGCGCGAGTTCAGGTTTGAAGCACACAGCTCTCCATCTTGGCTGCACCTTGCAATCACCTGGGGAGCGCTGAAAAATTCCAGGGCGTGGGTCCCACCCTCAGCTGCTGAGTGAAGACTGGCCTGCAGGGCTGCCTGGGCCTCGGAGTCTCAGAAGCTCCCACGTGGTTCTCCTCGCAGCTGGGGCTGACAGTCATTGTCCTGGAGCCTCTGCTGGCAGCTGTGGGCGGAGGCAGTTCCTCAAGCTTTCACTACTCCATCCTCCGTCCCGGGCAACACGCTGAGTCCACCTCCTGGGATGGTCCAGCAAACCCGAGGTGACCAGGAGCACGCCTGTCCCCAGAGCCCTCTCTGCATCCCGGACTTGTGGGGCCACCCCTCGTTGGACATGAGCTGAGTAGCCCCCCTCCTGCCCTTCCTCCAGCAGCCCTCAGGCTCTTGCTTCTCAGAGCACAGTGCTAGATGCCTGCTTGACTTCTTCCTTCCTTCCAAAAAATTGTCTTCTTTGCAGATAAGTGTGGTTTCTTTGTAGTAAAAGAAAAATCCATATATTTCTTGGTTCACTTTCACTTCTAGGTATTAGACCAAATCCCAAAGCCCCTCGCAGCCCTCTTGGAGGCAGATGGAAATGACAATCTACTAATTCATAAGTTCTGCAAGTGTTTATTCCACACCTACGATATGCCTGGCCCTGTGTGAAGGGTCCAAGCCTCGGGTCTCATCACCAGAAGCTCAGTCTGCGGGGGACACAGAGAAGGGCCAAGGAATGTGACATGGGATGTGATGGATGGTGGTTACCTCTTTAGGCGGAGTGGAGACACTGAGCAAGGTGTCAGAGGCCTTTATACATATATATGAAATATAAAAAATATATACACATATCAACAATTTAAAAAATTACCCTGAATACAGTAGGCATTTTGTTACTAAGTGCATGGAGAGGAATGGGAATGCAGAAGTGAGGCTCTCGATCAAGCTGATCACAGAAGCTTCCCGGAGGAGGTGTGCTTGGCCAGGCCCTGCAGGAGGCGGGCACTGCAGGGAGGGAAAACAGCAAGGGCAAAGGCACCGACGGAGGATCTTGGCACAGTGTGGTGCTGTGCTGTGATTCGGACCGAATGGAATGTGGCCCTGTGAGGACGCATCAGGAGACTTGGCCAGAAAGGTAGACAGAGGTCAAATCATGAAGGACATTTTATGACAGGCTGGAGAGTTTATAATGTATTCTGAAGCTGATGGGAAACCATGAAATGGCTCTAAACAGGGAGTGCCACGATCAGATGCTTGTGCTCTGGCCACGGCAGGGCTTGGATGAAAGCACATCAGGCTCGAGGCACCAGCCTTTAGGATGCTGGCCAGGGATCCAGGCTGGAGGTGACAATGGCCTGAGCTAGAGCATGGCAGGGTGAGGAGTCTGGGAAGGCTCCAAGGGGTGCTGTGGCTGGAAGGAAAAGCTGGTGGGCTTGGTGGCCAATGGGTCAATTTTTGCCGGCTTTCTGGCCTGGGTGAACAAGGGAGAGTGAGGCCAACTGTTGCTGTATGGGGACTGTGGAGGAGCGGGCTTGCGGGGGGAGATCGGCAAGTTGACATTTTGGACATGCTGACCTTCAGGCAGGCAGCTGGACATCTGAATCTGGCTGGAGCTAGACCAGAACGTCTGGATGGAGATTAGATTTGGAGCCCTTGGGTGTCCCCAAACCCTGAGAAGATGAGGGGGATACTGGGGAGAAAGAAGAGTGGGAGTGAGCCCAGGGCAGGAGGGAAGAAGGATGGGGAGGGAAGAGAGGGGAGAGTCCAGGGGCTGGTGGAGCCTGTCTGGGAGGGCAGGGGTGGGATGAGGACTGGAACTTGCTCTTTGGTTTTGGAAATAGGAGGTGAAGAGCAGAGTCCGTTTTTTCCAGGCTGTCAGCAAAGGCTAGAGCAGGTGGGCTCGCTGATGGGGAGTGAGGGAGTTGGGGCAGTAGGTGGGGACTCCGTTCCTAAAATGTTGGGTCACGAAAGGGAGGGGAGGGCAGGGGCCAAAGGAAGCCATGTATGTGTTGTTTGACAAGGCAGGGGATGATGAAGCCCCAAGTACCCTCCCCTGCTTGTGACCAGTCTACCCTGGGTTACAGTCTTGTGAGTACATGTCCTTCTCCCTGTTCTTCAGAGAGGGGCTAGGATCAAACCTCCATCGACTCTATCCCGCCATCAACTCGGGGCAGAAATGCCCCCAAGTCAGCCTCTTTTAGGATGTGCTTTGACCAAGTAAGGCAGATGCTCAGGTGAATTCACTGAATTCATGGAAAGATTGGGTTCACCAAATTCCTAGCCCCGAGTGGTCCTACCTCCTGGAGGCAGTCGCTCAGGTCCTGCCAGTGAATGAGACAGGAAACAAAGCACATTTCTTCTGCAGTCACTGGCCAAACCACACAAGTCAGAATTTTGATGTGTTCCTCTCCAGGCTACTTTTTATATTTTATCTGCTTCATTAGATGCTATGGTCCTTGGAGGCAGAGTCCAGCAGTGCTCCTCTTTAATCACCCTTGCAGAACTGGCACCAAGGAAATGCTTCATAGAAAGAGAGCATCTCAGGCTTGGAAGGACATTAGAATGCTCACCTGCTCCATCCCCACACCCAGCAAGGAGCGTGTCTAGCACCACTCTGGAGGAGTGTGTCTAGCATCTGCCTAAATGTGTGTCCTGCAGGCACAGAGCCTGGAGGCCTGAATATTTCCTACATCTTCATCTTTAATCAGTAGTTTCCTTGTTGCAAGCACTATATATTCGTTGTGGATTTGAAAATACAGGCAAGGGTTAAAAGAAAACCTTTAGGAGGTGCCTGGGTGGCTCAGTTGGTTAAGCCTCCAACTCTTGGCTTTGGGGAGAAACATGATCTCCTGGGTTGTGAGATGGAGTGGGCCCGTGTGGCTCCGCGCTCAGTGGGGAGTCTGCTTGACGATTCTCTCCCTCTGCCCCTCCCCATCACACGCACAGGCCCTCTCTCCATCGAAAATAAAAAATCTTAAAAAAAAAGAAAAACTTTAGAAGTTCCTATAATTCCATGACCTTGAAATAAAGTTTAATAAAATTGACTAACGTCTTCCTATACCTATATGCACACGCATATCTATACATACATAAGTGTATTTTACATTAACCCAAAAGTAACACTGTGTCACAGTCCTCTTTTTATGTCAATAAGTATATTTCGATAACAACGTTTCTCATGGGTGTGATGATGTCCCGTTTTATGGAGGTACATGTATATTCAGGCCGTCTTCTAATTGGGACATTTGTGTTATTTACTATGTTTTGATATTTAACCAATACTGTAATTAACATCTTCAATACATGTCTTTGCTCTCATGCTTATTTCCCAAGGATTAATTCACCAGAATTAAGTGTTCTTAAAGGTTTGGTATATGTTGTCACTCTTCAGAAAATATCTGCCGATTTACGCCCCCCATGGCCTCTGGGCCTTCCCTTTTCCCTGCCCAGCAGCACTGGGCGTTAGTAAGTCTTCTAGTCTTTGACAACATGAGAGTTGACTTTTAATATTCTTGATTCATTATACATTGAAATTTTATAATTATGCTTTTTGTCACTGTCATTTCTTCTTTTCCAAACTGACTGCTTGTATAATTTGCTTGATTTTACATTGGGGTATTCATATGGTCCTTACTAATTTGTGAGAACTCTTTATGGCTTCTATCATATTATACTTAGAATTGCCTTTCCAATACCAAAATCATGAAAATATTCACTCATACTTTCTTCCAGTTCATTTATTTGATTATTTTCATTGTAACTATTCAGTCCATCAGGGATTTATCTTGGTAAGTATTATGACAAAAGGCTCCACATTGCTTTCTTCAGTGATTCCTTGGCTCTGCTTGGGGATTTTGCTGTGTTTCCTTGATCTGTCTTTCTCTCTTTCTGGTGCCATCTCCACACTCTCAATTTTTTGTGGCTTTGTAGTGTATCTTTTCTCCATGACAGTAAATCTCTCATACTATTTTACTCAGTTCTCCAAAATAAAATATCTCCAGACCTTCACATTTCTTAAGAAGAGGGTCAGGGGATAGTTTCAGTTATTTGCAGCCAGACTTTCAGCTTTCCAGAAGATATGACATGGCAAATTCATTGGCCCCATCCGTACCCTGGCTCTCATGATGTCCTGGTTTCAGATTTTTTCTTGGTCAGCTCTCTCAGAGGAAGAGAACAAAAGAGATGTGTCGCCAGGAAAGGCTCCGGAGTTTGGAAATCCTCTAACAAGAGATAAGTAAACAATGGACTCCAACAGCTCCCTTACCCACACCCCTCCTCCTTCCAGCTTGCTCAGGGGCAGAATGGGAATGGGGTAGAGAAGGGAAGATAATACTTCTACCTGAAATTTTCACTGGCTTCTATGTTAAAGAAAAACATAAACCCTGAATTCCAAAGCTTCTGCACACTTTCCAATGCCGAGAGAAGAGAATAAATCAGATGGCCCTTGGTTTGGCTGAGGACTTCATTGTGTTTGGGGACAAGAAAAGATAGGCCAGAAGCTTAATTTGAGGTAGGGAGAAAAATACTAAAACTGTGGAGGGGGGAGAATAACAAGCAAGAGAAAGATGGGAGAGGAAGCATGAGGCAGAGAGAGAGCGCGCCAGTGAGCGAGAGCAAGCGTTCCTGAACCCCAGGATCAGAAGCAAGGACTTGTGAAAGGCACCAGGAGCAAGAACTTGCCCGTGGGAGAACTGCTCACGAGATTGCAAAGAGTAGGGTAGCTGTGAATAAATTCAGGAAAGTACAATCCTGTCCTCTGTTGTAATTCTCTGATGACTGTAATCACTCCTCTAATGTTCTGTAAAATATGCCCCACCCAACAGCTCCGTGTCAGTGTGGCTTTGAGGAAATGAAGGAGGACTGATTTTCAGAGTGAGGCCAAGGGGGCTGGTTAGAGATCGTCGTGGCCACAGAGTTCCCATGGTGGGTGAAGGTTCTTGCTTCGGTGGGGTAGGGAATGTGGTGGAGAGGGAGACTCTGTCTCAGGACGCAGGGAGACAGACATGGAGTCCTGAGTCTGTACTCTGTTCCCTGGTCAATCTTCTCAGTCTGGCAGATGTCATCAGATCGTGTAGATATTCCCGCAATCCCTACGGTAGTTCTGGAAACCCCAGAACTACACGGCCGAGACGCTACGTCTGAGAAGACAACCACCACGAGGTGGCGCCAAACTGCGACCTGCACTGGACCAATCGGCTTTTCTTTCAGGTTACTGGCATTTCCCTTAACACCGCAGTAAAGCCCCATGCATTTTCTGAGCTTGCATTCATTGCACACTGCACACCTCACCCCCCAATCCCTCACCATGTCATGATGCCATTTTCCAGGATGCACCTTGGTCCAGTGTTTACCAATGTAGCATGAGCCTTGCCAGCCTCCTTGGTTTATTACAACCGCACTGAGAACAAGACTGCATTTTGTCTGTGACATGTTTTTTTCTGAGGATCAGTGAGCACTGATAAATGTTTTGCTGATATAACTCATCCACCCTCAACCCCTCCAGAGAGTTAACTCCAGTGTGCTCTGCTCTGCCTGAGGCCGGCTCGCTGTCACGGCTGCGGGATCCTCCTTGCTGGAGGACTCACCAGGGACAGATCTGGGATGAGCTTCTGTCCTGGCTGCCGAGCCTGCAACGAATGCTGAGTGAGGAGGGCTCCGATTCGCGCAGCAGCACTGATGCTCGTGCTTTATCATTCTGCCGAGCATTGAAAATAGTTATTTTTTTTTGTGGGTCATTGTTTAAAAACTGCTTCTGTCGGTGCCAGCTGGCATCGGTAAACATTTCCTGATATAAGTAAGTTGCACCAGAAATGTGGGTGTTGGTTGGGGGTTACCCTCCCTCAAGTCCGTGGATCTGAAGAACACTTGAAATAATCAAAACAATCCGAGTCATAAGAGCTTGTCCACCCTGTCTAGACTAAGTTCCTAGACTCTTGGCCCTCGTGCTGAGTGCCCACTTCTCTTGCTGTGCCTGCAACGTAGTTCCTCTTCACAAGGCAAATCTTAGCAAGAACACCTCCTAACAGATGGCCAGTTAGTGGCCATTTTCCTTTTCTTTGGGTGAAATCTTCTGATGAAATCTAGCACCAAGCGTGGTACCATGTAAATAGCTATTGGCTTGTAAAAGAGGCAGAAGTTTCACATTTTCTGGGTGCAGCAGTTTCATTGTAAAGGTGTTTCTGCAAAGTGGATTTGGCTTCGTGTCACCACCTCTGGGACTTGGGTAAGAGACAGATATTGCCAACCCCATTTTAAATTGAAAAATTAAGGCACAGGGAAGGTAATTGCCTTGTTCAAGTCACTCAGGGTTGAAATGGGAATAGAAAACAGATCTGCCCTTCTCCCATTTCAATCCTTTGTGGTTTTTTTTCTCTTTCTGCTCAGATGAGCTCAGAAAAAGAATGGATAAATGTCACTCAGAGCAGGGAAACCACAGTTTTCTAAGAATGAATAACACATACATCAAGCACAAAAATTATCCACAGTGTTTCATAATGGAAGGTGATTTATTGAAAAATAGCTTAGCTTAAAACATCAGACCCAGCATTCCATTTCGTCTACCTGGGTGACGTGGAATGTGGCCCAAGTCTTAGCTTCCAGTTTACAATCTGAATTCATTCTTGCATTTCTACTGCCTTTTTCTGCCTTGAACCCCAAGCCCAAAGAGGCTCCCAGTTGGCTGAAATATGTGGGAAAGACAAACACCCTACTTTCTGTTGCGCAGCCAACAGTTTCTTAGCACAGACAATAGACCACTACGCCGCGAGCCACGCAGGCCGTCAGCTTATAGTTTCCATTAGCAAATTGAGCAACACAATTTATGTGTCTCACAAGAAATAGTCAAGGAGACTACATTAATCAATTTGAAGTCTGCTGTGAGTTGTAT